>NC_020404.1:852733-888075 GCF_000321355.1 Plasmodium cynomolgi strain B
TATATATATATTTTTTAATTTAATTTCTGCTTTATTTTCTGCTTTAATTTCTCCTGAAATGTGAGAAAATTTGAATTAAAAAAATTGGCAATCAAAAAAAGTCATGTGTTGTATTTATTATCAAGCTGTAACTTTTATTCAAACTCCATTCCACGCCATAATTTTGCAAATCATATAAACCGCGTTTCCCTTGGCACACTGGAACAACTCGGTTGAAAAAACAGTTTTTGCATGTCCTAAACTTATCTATCAAAATACGTGAATTTTTTCTTCGATCGATGATTTCTGTTCTGCAATTCATGTTTTTTTTTTAAGTGTTTTAAATGCATACATGTGCATGTTTGCTTCTTTAGGGCTTAAGGTTTTTTAAAAAAAAAAAAAAGTAGCACATTTTTGTGGCCACTTGTGATCGTGTTAAAATTAGACCACTTTGTTCGCTCTGTTCTGTTTGTTGCGATTTGTTTCCCCTTTTGCAATTACAACTAGGAAATGGTTACATATGTGCATTTTTTCAAGTGGCGATAAAAAAAAAAGCCTTTCCCCCTGCTTATGTTCGCAGATTTATAAGCTTGCGGCACATATGTGCAAACGTGGGCGTACCTGTACATATTATACATAATTGCCGCATGCAAATATGCAACATTTCGACATGCACTTGCATTGGCGTTACATGCGTCTGCGCGCGCATGGCTCATTAGTTAACCTTTGAAATTGCCACAGTCCACTAATGGAAAGCTTAGCATACTGAGCGCGTGAAATGCGAATGAGTGGACATTGGTAACAGCATACGCAAGCAGAGAAAAAGTAAGCAAACAAGCAAGAAGGAAAAAACGATAAAACATACCATTACGAAAAGGTGGAATTAAAAAAATTTACATGTAACACAGGGCTGCTTCCAACAATTAGAGGAGGGTTGGATGAACATGTTACTGCTTCGTTTCCCCCCAGCCACTTGCCCTTTTGCACAGGCGTTAATAAGTTACACCTTAAAAAAAAAAAGGACCACATAAAAGCAGGAAAAAAAATAAAGTGCTTCACAAAACCAATTTCTCCAAATAACAAATTTTAAGAATCTTCGCAGTATCTGTTGTCCCAGTAAATTGCGTACTTACCAGGCAAAGGACTGTGCATACAATTCAAACATAGCATTTATGCATTAACTGTAAACATGCAAAATGTAACACGCAAAGTTGCTTAAACAAAGATTAAATCGAAACACATTTTATGAGAAAATGCCCTGAACGATGATGTTATTATATGTACATTATCGCCCATTTTATAAAAAAACGTAAAACGAAAAAGGAAACAATTTTTTATTCCTGTATTTAACCCAATATTTAAATGTTCTATTAACAAAAGGAGCAAATGAATGTCTGATGCCCCTCACAGGGCATGCGAGATTTTCCGCTTTCTTAAAAAATGGGATGTGCGTAACAGACATGTACATTTTACTCGCTTATGTTTTCCATAAAAAAAAAAAAAAAAAAAAAAAACTTAAAATTACTGTGGTTACGTACATGCCAATTGGTTTACCCATATAATGCCTAAACGAACCATCCTATCTTTTGCAAACAAGTAACTTTTTAGCACAACTGCCATTATTGTAGGTTGCCAATTTGTGTTTTCCTCCTCCAACACAGCCACACGCCTGTTACACAACGAAAAGCTAGACATATATTGCAACACGTGAGGAAAAAAAAACGGCGCGGGATCTATTTTACATGTCCTCATCACATACTTTCATATGTCTTTGTAATATTTCACAACCGATGTGGCGTCAAGTTTTTCTTCAGTACAATTTTGGAGTAAAATGTTCATTTTGTTAAAAGGGGGATCATTTGCTTATTAAAAAGAAATCGAGGAAATTGTTTCTTTATATTCCATTCGTGGAAGCTTTTCGCCTTTTTTAAGGTGTTTATTTCGTTCTTCATTATATTCACATGTTAATAATTTTTCAAAAATAATGCAACTTACTTGAAAGACGGGAACATAAAATTAAAAAAAAAAAAAGAAAAAGGAAAAACTGTTTCTTTTGGGTATTCCCTATTCTGCAGCCTTTTCCATTTGGAACGTGACAACTTTCCTTTTTTATACCTTCTAGAGTGAACAAAATTATTTTTACTCGACGAGGGATTCATTCCCCATTTTGCTCACTTCATGTTGAGAGAATTGAAAAAGACGAACCCCCGGTTTGGTTATTTTTTCTCCATTTTTATTTCAAACATTTTAAAATGCAGATTTGGAGGTGGGGTAAACAGAAACCCATCTCAAAAAAAAAAAGTTATGCAAAATGTTGCAACATTGTTAAGTAAGCGGCGAAGTAGTCTTTCGGGGATTTTATTTTCCTGGCAAAAATTGATGCGACAAGGGGGGGAATTCTTTTCTAAACGTCTCGCTCAGCACAACCATTTTGTGAAGCCGCTTTTTTCGTTTTTTTTCCCCCCTTACGTAAAACTGAACTTCCACATTTGCTTCCCTTTTTTTCGTAACGCTCACCTACCCTTTTCTTTCGTGTCATCGTTGAGCGTACATCAGTTGTTTCGCCTTGTACATGCGATGCGAATGCAGCTTACGCGAATATAAAAAAAAGACCAAGAGCAGGTATTTCCATGTCTTCCAACATGCAGCTATAGGTACGCTAATTCCCCCCCAAGAAAAACGCAAAATGGAAAAAATGTATATGTTTATGTACAATTAACAAATGAATACAAAATTGCCATTGCCTAAATAACGTTTGCATCGAATTCTATGCAAACCGTTCGTGAATGCTCCAAGGGAGCCTTTTTCTTTTTCTCCTCCTTTTATGTCCCTAATTTGGACACTTTTTTTTACGCTGTTGGATTATTCCCAACTTGACTTCATATTATTCCGCTTGCTCAAAAGAAGAATTGGGTATACCCATTTGCTATCTTTTTTGCTTATCCAAATCTGCTAATTTATCCTTAAATCTTCAAAAAAAATAAGGAAGTGAAAAGGCACAAAAAGAAAGATATTTTTTTTTGTGTTTTTCCGTCGCGCATGCTGTTTATATTTATCCCCTTTGTCCTTGCGCGTGAATTTTATTTTTATTCCATTTTGCTCATGTATATTTATTTAAAAAAAAAAAAAATTATATAAATTTTATATACATACGGTTTAAATTTTTTTTGAGTGCTTTAATTTTATTTAGTTCTTTCATGAAGAATTTATTCTTTGATCTTATTAACTGTTACAGTAACTTTTTTTAGTATCGAGTTATTAGCCATCGTGGCAATAATTTACAAACGATTAAGTGAAAATAAAATAATCATGGAAAATTAAATTGAATAGGCATCCATTTTTATGAGGAAAAATAACAGCCAAAAAAATAAAAAATTAGAATATAATAATTATAAGCATAAAGTTGGCACGAAGTCCAAAAAAGAAAGAAAAGCAGAAGAGAAACTAATTACCCTAGTAGGCATCCTTCGCCAAAAGGTTTCCGTCATTTGCTGTTTGTTAAGTAAAACTAATTCACTCCTCTAACGAACGCACAGAGGAAGAAGGCATAGGCTCCTAATATAGCACAACCAGGAAGTGGCACCTCTAAAGTACAATAATATAACGTGAGCTGTTCAACTTCTCCTTGTGCAGTGCTATAGCATCTACGCCGCATGAGCCTTTACAAAAAGGGCCCACATATAACGCATACATATTGCGGGATAAGCCTACATATATACCCCCCCTCAATGCTGTAACATTTTGAACTGAGGACGCTTCGGCATTCAGGTAAGCACCGCTGAACCGGCAGTTGCGTCTGCGTCTTCGGGCCGCGGTCAAGGCGCAACAAAGTCGCAACCAAGACGATACCAAAGGGATACCAAGCCGATACCAAGCCGATAACATCCCCATAACATTCCCATAACATCCCCATAACATCCACCTAACATACGGTTCCCCCCCCCGCAGGGCACACTTCAGAAAACATGATCAGGAGAAAACTGTACTGTTCGCTCTTATTCCTGGCCTTTTTGAAAACCTTCAAAATAAACCAAAGATGGAGCATCTTCATCAGTGCCTGGTACGCGCACGAAGATGTGGACAGTGACTACAGCCACAGCAAGCTGTACGACGTGTTGGGAGTCCACAAGTACGCCAGCACGGAGGAGATCAAAAAGGCGTACAGAAAGTTATCCAAAAAGTATCACCCAGATAAGGCAAAAGATAAAAACTCTAATAATCGATTCAGCGAAATTGCAGAGGCATATGAAATATTAGGAGATGAGGAAAAAAGAAAGGTGTACGATCACCATGGGTTAGAAGCAGCCAAAAATGTGGAGTCCAACAAAATGGAGGAAGATCCAACTGATCACTTTAACATTTATGAAAGTTTTTTTGGTGGAGCAGGAGGATTTAGAAGAGAGGAAATGAAAAAGGCGGACAGTTTAACGTTAAATGTGGAAATGAGCTTGGAGCAGTTATATAATGGTGATTTCTTTTCAGTTATTTATACTCGAGATGTTAATTGCCTAAGAAGTGATGACTGTATCATGAAGAAGAAGGAGTGCAGTGGTAAAGGATATAAAACAGTTACTCAGCAGGTTGCTCCAGGCTTCATTATGCAAAATAAAACGAGGGATGAAAACTGTATTGATAGAGGTAAAGCATGGAATCAGAAATGTTCTTATTGTCCAAATGGTATGAAGGAAGAAAAAACAATTGAGTTAACGTTAGAAGTGGAAAAGGGGATGAAAAATAATGATAAAATTGTTTTCGAAAAAAAAGGAAAACAAGAAATTGGATACGAAAGTGGTGATGTTGTTTTTGTTATCCAAACAAAGAAACATAAAGTGTATGAACGCAAAAATAATGACTTACACCAATTTTATGAAATATCTTTGAAGGATGCTTTAATCGGATTTTCCAAAGATATTGATCATATCAGTGGGGCCCCTATTCGTATAAACAAACAAACCGTGACATTCCACAATGAAATTTTAAAAGTGCAAAATAAAGGAATGCCCATTAAGGACTCGAACAAATATGGAGATTTATATATCAAATTTTTAGTACAGTTTCCGAAATATTTGACGGAGGATCAGAAGAGGGCCATTTCTCAGTTCCTCTGACGTGCCATGCGTTCATGAGCGCGGTTTCAGCCGTTCCCCTGTTTTCGAAAACTGGTTGGAGGCTCTGCTTGCCGCATTTTGCAGCTCAGGGCCTTTTACTTTTTACTGTTCAGTTTTTTGTTCCCGCGCGCGAGCGGTTATCTAACTCCGCGTGTTTAACCGAGTGTGTAACTTCACGTGCGTAACTTCGCATGGGTAACTTCGCATGGGTGACTTCGCGTGTGTAACGCCATGCGGGTGCCACCGCGCGCATCCATAAACACAGACACGATACATGTGCCATCCCCGCGCAGTTTCACAAAAGAAATAAGAAACCCATTTTACGAGGCCAGAAATTTATTCGAAGGTGTTCCAAACCGTGTGCAAAAAAAAAAAAATGATAACAGCTTTGAGAAGTCCTGCTAAACGTGTACGGGCGAGAGAAGTGCATGTTGGTCATCTGCGCGAATGATAATTTTTTAATGTTACAAATAACGTAACCTACTGCGGTGTGCCGTTACTTGCATATATGTACCTGCATACATATATGGTATTCCTTTGTTTTTTTTTTTTTTTTTTCGCTATTTTATTTACATATGCATATACACATGTGCGTTCCCCCCCCTTTTTTTTTTACACCATTGTTGTTAACTTTTTTTTTTTTTCCCCATGGGAATATTCCCCTTTTATTGTTCACCCAATTTTTATCACTTTCACTTCTCCTACAAACAAACTATGCTTGAGCTTGATATTCATATGCGTAATGCGCGAAGGCATATGCAGATTGCGGGTATCAGTACGAACAGTACACACGTGTCATCTGCATGTGCGCGTGCTCGTGTTCGCATTTTTCTCCATTTAACTATACCACCCGTGTGATATCATTCCCACCTAATTTTTTGTGGGAAAAATTTATCATTTAACTTTAACATCATTTTTCACTTCCTATAAAAATGTAATAACAAAACTGCTGTAGTGTTGAGAGATACACATGATGATGTGCCTATGTGCATGTGTAACTATGCACAACAGGTGATAGTAATTTGCAAGCAGAATGGATACCCATTTTGCACAGTGAAAGTTGGCATTGCTTTCTTTAGGCGAAACTTATCTATGTCATCGTCCCGCTTTTGTATAATGGGAAAGGAGTGACTTCGAAGTATTTGACTTATACGGATGGGGAAAAAAAAAAAAAAAAAATTAAACCAAAGTGTGAAGCGCATATGTGGTACTTCTTCATATAGGTAAAACTTGTGCTTATCCCTCTCGTATACTAACGGGCCGAAAGATTCACCTCCGCCAACCACGAAAAATGTCATTTTCTTTCAAATGTAAGAAAGTACATACCTTATATACAAAATTATGAGCCTTTCTACACGGGCATGTATGCATGTATTCATGTATACGTGTACATTATGCAGGCAATACATACAGAGGGGGTGAAAAAATACTATGTATATGTACCCCCTTTCTACGATTAAATAATAGTCCCGTGGGCTTTTCACCTCAATGCCGCGGGCGAACAATTAGGTAGAATGTGCACTCTGCCGATAAAATCGGATAGCTTGACTTACGCTCATCCAAGCACTTTTTTTTTTTTTTTCTTGCTATAATTTTTGTGCCATCTGGTTTGTATAATCCCTGCTTGTGTCGTGCAAAAAAAAAAAAAAAAGCATATACAAATGCACAACATCAGTTAATTTTTGTTCTTCGCATAACCCTACAGAATTGCAATTTTCAACATTTTAGATTATCACCCCTTTTTAGACTGCAAAGGAATCGCCGAAAGTTTTTTTGCTCCATATGTATTGAGCAGCAAGCACACATATATGTATGTGCATCTACGAGCGAGTACATAGCACACGACCAAGTGAAGCACCACCGACCTCCATTGTACGTCACCTAAAAACTGAAAATAAAAAAAGGTGTGATCAGCAGAAAAGGGAAAGAATATAGTATTAAAAAAATTACTTCGTTTAAAAAACGGATTTCTTTCTACCCCCTTTGGTCATTCGAGGTGATAAGTCTCCCCATACGCAAATAGCGCATAAGTACATACATACTTATATGTATGCAATTTTTGCGGGCTTTTTCCCCTATACCCGAAAGACGAAAGTGAACGCACGTAACACCTCCCCCCGAATATCCAAATGAGCAGTGACAATTTTAGCGGCAAGAACGGGATTTCCGTTGGTGAGCAGTCGTACCTGAACGGAAAGGCGAATGGAATTGTAGGGGCAAATTCCAACCTAATGGATAACGTAAGGATTGATAAGAACAGCAACTCCCTCTACGTATATGATATCCCAATTACAGAATCTGATTTAAGGCAACTTTTAATTTTAAAAAGGAAAAAAGACGAAGCGGATGTAGCAAATGGGAGCTGCGTGGACTCATCGGTAAAGGTTTGCCCCATGGAAATGCAGAAAAGGAAAATGGAAATCTCGAATGTAACATCCAAGGGAACATGTTCTAACGTATTAAATTACGAACAAGGAAGCAACTGCCCAGAGGAAAAACTTAAAATGGTTTCCCTGGTTAACTGCACGAAGTTTATAATAGAAAATAGGATTAACAAGGATATAGACATACCACACAGCAACACGGTGAATGCACTGTTTATGGATTACTACCATTTGGTAATGGCGTACACATTCTTTAGACAGAAGAAGCATGAACAAGAATCCACGTTTGAAATTTATTTTAGGAAGTGCCCCTTTAATGGAAAATTTGCAATTCTAGGGGGAGTGTACGAAGCTATAAAGTATATCAATTCGTTCCGATTTACAGAAGCACAGTTAGGATTTATTAGAAAAAAAATGTCGCACTACCAAGATATCGATTTGTTCATAAATTATTTGAAAGGATTAAATGGAAGGGATGTGTCTCTTTATTGTATAGAGGAAGGGTCTATAGTATTTCCTCATGAACCCTTAATGGTAATCCAGGGCCCATTACTAATATGTCAAATTTTGGAAAGTGCCTTACTGAATATGATAAATTATCCAACCTTGATAGCTACAAACAGTATGCTTTATAAAATTTCTATAAATCATAAACCGCTAGCCGAATTTGGTTGTAGGAGAGCCCAAGGTCCAGATGGTGCATTAAGTGGAACTAGATATTCTGCAGTTGGCTGCGACTTCACATCGAACGTGTATGCTTCCTTCCTTTATGACATTCCAATAATAGGAACCATGTCCCATTCTTTTATCTCTTCTTATCAGCATGGCGAAACCTTGCATAGCAAATACCTAGACAACCATGACTTCCTGAG
The DNA here is from genome assembly GCF_000321355.1 of Plasmodium cynomolgi strain B. NCBI lineage: Eukaryota > Apicomplexa > Aconoidasida > Haemosporida > Plasmodiidae > Plasmodium > Plasmodium cynomolgi. Next base: position 861,077 of record NC_020404.1, read on the forward strand.
CATTGTACAAAAGAACAAAGAGATCATCCACAAACTTTACAACTGTGAATTGGCAAAAGAGAGTGAATTGACTGCCTTTGTCGCATTTGCGCAAATTAACCCCAAAATTTTTATCTGCCTTATAGATACGTATGACTCTTTAAAATCCGGAATTTACAACTTTTTAATCGTTGCCTTATCTTTGCATGAAATAAATTACAAGCCAATTGGAATCAGACTCGATTCTGGCGATTTTAGTTACCTCACAACGGAGTGCAAAAAAATATTTAATGATGTATCTGAAAAATTAAATGTCCCATTTCGTGATTTAAAAATATGCATTAGTAACGATCTTAACGAGCAAGTAATAAAAGAATTACAGGCACAAGAGCACCATGTGGACATTTTTGCCATTGGCACAAACCTAATCACATGTCAATCGCAGCCTTCTCTAGGACTTGTATACAAGCTAGTCGAGATTAACAACCACCCCTGTTTTAAATTAACAAATGAAAATAAAAAAGCTAATTTTCCCTACCGAAAGAGGGTCTACCGATTATACACAGATGATAATTTAGCTTCTCATGATATCATCCAACATTTTGATGAAGCACCCCCTTCTGAGAATCAACAAATTGTCTGTGTAAATGTCATGGATGGAAATAAGCAATTTTCCATTATCCCCAAAAAGGTTGAAGAGAAATTGCGTCTTATATGGGACCACGGAAAATTACTAACTCAGTTAAAAACTGTCACAGAATTGAAGCAGTACACGCATAGTGATATAGCTAGATTTAAGAAGGAGCATTTCTTTACTTCCTCTCCGCTTCCTTACGATGTTCTCTTTTCTTTGAACTATCACAAAATGTATGAAAAGTTGCTCGTAAAGTATTCCCGTGTCTCAACTTGATTGTAGATTCTGCGAAGAGATGGGGGAGAGGTAGGTCTTTCCCGTGTGCCAACTGGTGTGGAAGGGACTAACACCAATGTTGGCAAGTCCAACCAAATAAGGCATAGAAGCACATTGTGCTTTCTTACAAACGAACAAACCGCGCGAACCTTTTTAAAAAGAGAGTGTTTCCCCAACTGTATCTGCATCGTTCATACCACCTCGAAATGATTTGAAGCGCTTTTCGCTATACAACGCTGGCCGTTCGACCTCTCCTTCCGCGGAAAACTAAATGCCATTCGGTATATGCCCACCTTGAGGTGATATCAACATGAACACAATGGCAAATCTCCCCTCATACGCAATGCATGTATATCTTTTAACGCATTTTTTCATATACATTTTTGAGTGTCACTTTTTTTATTTTTTTTTCCGCCAATAATTCATCCGAATTGGGACCTGATGGCAAATACCGCCTTTGCATGTAGTAACTTTTTTCCTTTTTAAAATATTACGTTTATTAACCCTTCCCACGTTTTGTACATTGAAACGAAAAAGAGTGAATGAACTGGAATGCAGCAATAAGCGCTTGTTTAACTATTACAACGGTGTGTATATCTTTTTTTAAATGAGAGTATTTTTTTTTTTTTTTAAATTAAAGCTTCGCACATGGGACACACCCATGTTCACCGGCACAACGAAATTGAAGTAGAAGCATCGTAAAAAACTTCCACCCCCTTTTTGCGAAGATAAGCACACGTACGTTATCGTTTCCCGCGAGTTGCCGTTATATATGCACATAAAGGTATACTTGCATATGGCCGCAGTGATAGATCACCTACTTTACACATTTGTGGGCTGAGAAAGAAGAGCAGCACAGCAGAAGGGCAGCCCCCGCATGAGCGGAAAACTTTTCCTCTGCCGATCTGCAAAAGGGGTAATCACTAAGAAGTTTCCGAAAAAGTCAAGTTTTTGTGAATATGCTGCACAGTGAGCGCTACTTTTTTTTTTTCACCTCCTTAGGGAGATGATGCTATGTAGAGAAACTTCCTATGAGGTTTCCCTGAAGGCGTATCTTTTTCAGGTTATAGATAAAAATTGTGCCTTTTTTTTTTTTTTTTCCACTTCTCCCCTTAGTGTAATTTACTCTCTCACGGTTAAGTCAACCGTGTTAGTGACATTCAAAATGGAAAACAGCAAAGAAAAAAACCTCCCCGTGATAACTAAACCTGATGAATGGAAGAAATCCTATTTAGACGTGCTAAACAAGAAAAGGGTACTGTACAAGTACGTTTTCCTTTTTAACAATTACAAATTTAAATTTAAGGTAGTATCTACTTACTATGAATACCTAACCGTTTGCAACAGTCTCCTGCGAGATGTCACAACGTGCAATTTATTTTTTGGGTCCATAATCTTCTTTGAGATGTTGGGGAAATCCTTTTATTATCCGTATGTCCTCTATATGTACGATACGGACAGTTCGTGCGGGGAAAAGGTTGGAGACTTTAACCCCCCGAAATTTTTAAAATCGTCCATTTTGGGCATAGAAGATATCATAAAAAAGGGAAAAGAAAAAAACAAAAAGTACTTCAAAAAGGGGGAAGTAAAGCACGACACGAAAGCAGTACTAAATGGAAGTGACATCCCTGAGGAACTAAAAAAATATAACTTAGACGGGAAACATATAGTGGGGTACACAGAAATATATTTGCTGTTTCACATGGGGAGATTCTTCGACTCACGCATTGAAAGACTTGTAGTTGATAAAAATTATCGAAACAGAGGATTCGGTTTGTTAATTATGTACATAAGTATCTATGTGCTTAAATATATATACCAATGTAACAGATGCGACCTGACTGTGGATAACGAGATCGCCCTAAGAATTTACAAAAAACTGAACTTCCTCAACGTTCAAACGCAGGTGTATCGCTTGCATTTGCACTGCAATTATAACTACCTTCCAGAAAATGCTTCCATGCAAAATGACACACATAATATACAGTCCTTCATGGATAGCATTACAGCACGGAGGTAGGCACTTGGGGGGAGGAGGTTACCCACTTACGCTGTCCCAGTTTGTACACGCTAGACGGGGCATACATAATCGCGGTATCCACACGGGTGATACCCACGAAAAACACCATTTTGTCAAGCCACAATTTTATCACATCAAAATTTTTTTTTTGCTGGAAGTACCCATTTGATGGTATGCCAACGGTAGCACTCGTTCAACTGCACTATTTTTGAAGTACAACTTTTGCATCACTAGAAGCGTTTTTTAAAATGAAGGCAGCCGCGTCCTTCCCATGATTCGTAGTTCACGACATGGATTCTGCGCGTGCATTCTACGCGTGGATCCTTTTCACCAAGTAGTCCTTCTTCTCCTCAGCACTTTTTAGATTATTCCAGTCCAGGTACGATACCAAAATTAATTTATACTTTTTGCTCAGCAAGTAATACTTTATCAGATTTAGGGCATCGAGTTTTTCGCCTGACCTTTTCAAGTTGTTGTCGTAGTAGTAATGGTTGCTTCCGTTAATTTCTATGCATGTCTAAGGGGGGAACAAAAAAGGAAAGACGTACACACTTGTGTGTTAACTAAACGTGTGGTGTGTTAGAACAAAAATTGTGTTCAATGCGCACGCCTTTTGCGTTACCGAATTGTTAATGACGATGTCCACGGTGTATATTCCGTCCATGAATGGGACCTTCGAGGGGAAAGAGGTGAAAAAAATGATAAAAAAGGGGTAACAAAAGGGTAAAAATGGGGTAACAGAAGGGTAAAAAAGCAGTGAAATTTTTGTGACGAATCCTCGGAAAGCTGGTGCACGGAGAGCCACCTCCCGGACGCACACCCCAAATAGCTTCTCTCCTACGCATACGCGACCTCTGCGCGAAGATGGCGCCCATTCCATTTCATTACCTCGCACTGCACATTTTTGACGCCCAGTGAAAGCAGCGTGGACAGTACCTCTCTGTGAAAACTGGACGAATGCACACTCGCAATGTCCCTCTTGATTTGCATGCTACACATTTTTACGTAATCAATTAGCTGCTCAGTTGAGGCTGCCTTATCCCCACAGCTGTGCACAAACTGCGTGCAAAGATTGTACCTTTCGTACCTCTTCTTTTTATAAAAATTGTTTATATACTTGACAAAAAAAGTGACGTTATTTAGGATGTGCTTGCTGCGATCGCTTAAAAGGGTGGAAGTTTCGGGTTTTTTAACACCTGTGTTGTTTTTTAAAAATAAATTTGTGCTGTGTGGAAGGCTTGGTGAGCTATTTGCTCCACCGGATTGGCCAATTAGCGCCTCCCCAATTGGTAATTCCCCTGAACCCACTTTGCCACATCCGTAGGAACTAAACAAGCGCTGCACGTACGCCCCGAAGTAGACATTAAAAATGTACACTTGGTATAAGCACTGAATTGGAAGATACAGCGTTTCATTCGTGTCCCTTCTCCTTACAATGATGTTGTTTTTTTCACTGAAGTACCAGTAGTGGTTTTTTCTGAGTGGGTTATTCATGCAAGTGAGAATGTCTTGGTAGAAATATGAGTATTCATTCCCCTTAGGTTCGTCCTCATTCGGGTGGGTGTCGCCAACGGTGCGGCTTCTATCACTGTTGGGGCGGCTTCTATCACTGCTTGGGCGGCTTCTACAACCACTCAGGCGTCCTTCCCCGAAGTAACCAAACACATAGTCGTGAAAACATTCCAACAATTTGTTCACATTTTTAAAATCAATTTTGTCAAAACCTAGAACTGTGTAACTGCTGAGCATATTTGATATGACGTTGGCCATTTTGTAATTTGGGATGGCGACAAAGTTGCTGATACTTTCATTTATTTGCTTCAAAATTTTGTTTAAATTGTGGACAATTTTTTCCTCGCCCAATCGTTTTGTGCTCTCACCGTTGTACTCATTCAGGAAGATTCGGTTTGTCTCCTCCTGATATGTGCAGCCGCGGGAAGGACAATCTTGGGGAAAAAACACCCCATCGTACATACTCAGATTAACAGCAAACACGTTAAGCTTCGATAGGGAAATGAGTAAATTCGTGTACTCGAAAAAATGCAACTCCCCCGAGTGTTCACTAATTTTGTGTAAACAAGTGCCTATCAAATCCAAATTTCGGTACCTCAGTTTGGCAAAAGAGTTTAGTAAATTTACGTAAATTGTGCAAGGCATTATTTTCCTTCCTACTTGATGCCTATTCAATATCTCCAACAACATATGAATTACATTTTTGTTTTGTCCCCTTTTGCTGTACATATTGAGCAGTAAAATGTGGACATCAATTGGCTCTCCGTGCTCCTCACATTCCTTATTTGGGCAATGCACATTTGGGAAATACCCATCAGTGCCTTCCTTTTCGTTCTCCCCACTGTTTGGTATGTTAAGGCGATTCTGCATGGCACCGCCCAGTTGGTAACTCCCACTATCACGGTTAGCCAGCACCTCTTTTTTTTCACTCGAATATATTTCATTTGTGTGTATTCTAGGTAGCGTGCTATCCTGTCTCCTCTTCACATTGCATTCTTCTGTTTTTTTCCCCCACATAGGTGCGCTGACGCCAGTTGGGGGGTGACCATCCCGGCTTCCTCCACCCAGAAGTAACTTCAACTTGGTAATTACAATACTGTCTATATAACTTTGCACCTTTTTTAAGTACAATTCTTCAAACATTTGGTTCACAAAAATATTGCCTATTTGGTAGAAGAAATAAAGCAACATGCTGAGATCTTTCAAACTGCATAAGGAATAAAGTCTGTCCAATGACATGGAGCTAACCATTTCAATTATCAGACTTGTTAGACTACCTAAATTGTTTCTTACAACATTTGTATATCTATCACTTAGATGTACCCTATGGTAGTTTTTACTCAACTCATTCTGCATGTGGTACACAAAAATAAAGCTCTTCATTATGTTCAGTACTGCATCGATGTTAAAAAGGTGCACTTTATTTTTTAAGTACAAATAAAATAAAGAATCTACTTCTCCAAATGTGCAGATGCGAATTTTGATCAACTCGGTTAAGCTTTGTAGTTCACTCGATTTATCACTTCGGCATAGAGAAGCTTCATTTGATCTCCTTTTCATCGTGACTTGTACATTTTGCAACAATTTAGGGTCATTAGCTTCTTCCCCTTCGAACTCTTCCTCCTCATATTTACGGCTCAACACGTGTAAAACTTTTTCGTATATAAGATCGACAAAGTTCGTGCTTCTAACACTGCTGTGCTGATCCACATGCTGCAGAATCGCCTTCAATTTTTGCTTCTTCCCATTAGAGATAAATGGAATTCCTTCTATGACACTAATTATATCATCGCTTTGTGCATATTTCAGGTTCTTCCTATGGATACTGTTAAGATGTGCTTCGTTGTGAACTGCACTCTCCCCTGGGACGTTTCTGCTGCTACTCATATTGCTAAGGTTCCCTCTCTTTTCGAGGCCCCCGTAGTAAACCGTCACCAGCGTTAAAACGAGGTCATGCACATTGTTCATATCTGCATGTTTTGCTAAAAAAAATTTCATAATATTTGACAGATGCATGTCAGTCGGTTCGTAAAAGAAATGGAAGAGGAGAGTAACATATTTGTAGTGGCTATCAGTTCCCCTGTCTAAGTTTATGCAGTTAAAATAAAACAGAAATTTGAGCTTGTTTAGGAAGACCTTATTTGTGTGCTTCGAGCCTTTCATAGTGTTCACAATGAGGTAGATCTCGTTGAAGTTTATGTTCCTGACGAAGACTTCTCCGCGTCTTTGCCATTCCACGTCGGGGTTGGAACGCGGGTTGGCACGCGGGTTGCCCTCTTCAGCCAAGTAAGCCACGTCAACCATGTCGAACATATCATTTATGTCAATTGTGCTTACCTTGCCCTTTGCGTCGCCACTGGTTTTGTCACCCGAGTTGGGCGATGCGGCTGCTGAGGTATCCCCCCTCACAACATAGTGGCCGTTTTCCTCACAGGACAGGGAATAGTCGTTAAACAATGGATCCACATAGTTGCTATAAAAAATGATGTAGTCCAACTTGGTGCTTAAAATTTTTACTAACGTTTCCACTACTTCACAATTTGTATACCCAAAGTGACAGAACGCATGTAAAATGTAGGATATCCTCACAATGTACACATTTTCAAAGGGATCTTTTTCTGCCTTATTTCCTTGGCATAATGGAACTAACTCGTTAATGGTCTTCTCCAACTTGCTCATCAGGACAACATCGCGAAGGTTGTACTTCACGAGCGTTTTTAAAATGAAGTATATTTTGTTAAGGCTCCATTGTTCGTTTAGTAGTTTTATTCTGTATAGATAATTCCTAATGACATCTTCACCAACACTACACTCAGTTACCTGTTTCAGATTTTCAATTAAATTTATGGGATCCAAATGATTGATAATGTTTTTATTGCATAAATTTTTTAAAAAGTTTGTCCCCTTGCTGCTATCAGCTACACCTTTTTTTTCCTTCTTCTTCTTTTGTTTCGTGTGAAATGCACAGAAGTTACTTTTCCCTCCTCCTCCTCCCCTTCTTTCAAAATTCGCTAAACAGGTTGTAATAATTTTTTTGCCCTTTAATATATTCATTAAGGTGAACAGGAACTTGAGAGATTATTTCCCCATGCCTGTTGATAAGAATCATTTTGGAACATCCTCTTCCTGCAACAGTTCTATATTTTGTTACCCCCTTCTTTTTGCATTACCTTTTTTTGGGTTCTTCCGCAAATTGGGTTCCTTCGCGGTGCTCATTTTCTCACTGTTTGAAAATGGCTATTGGGATAAAAAATTGGGGGGGGAAGTTTTGTACCAAAAAAAAAGGCGCACACAAAAGGGGAACGGGCATATACAAATGTATGCAAATAAAAGTGGGTAGAAAGGAACGTTGGTCCTCGCAGCACTGCAAAAGCGATGTATAATAGGACTCATAGTAGATGAACCTACATTCTGGGCTGCGATAAAAGGTGATCAACACAACGGAGATGCAAAACAGGTGGTGCATCAGCACATCTGATTATTGCCAAACGCACCTTTCTATGCACGTTGTATACGCACGTAACGCAGAAGCGCTTCCCCAAAGTTGCATAGCCCAAATTGTGCTCAAATCGGATTATCCCCTCACCCTTTTTTTATGACAAATCGGCGCAGCGGTGAGAGGAAACACTATACCGCTATGGCAATGACAAGCTGACACGCGGGAGGCACACAATGAGGAGAAAAAAACGAAGAAGCAGATGCGCGCATTCTATCCGTACACGTATAAAGCAGCGCGGCTTAACCATTCGATACCTCCCCTGCAAAAGCGATTACCCACTACATAAGCAGGAAAAAAGGGAAACAGCACGCGTGGTTTATACGCACATATTAACTACACAAATATATATATAAACGTATAATGATCGTTCGTGCCTTTTTCCCCTGCGTTCTCATTTTCATTTCAACCGAGATATTCACTTGCTACAAAGTAAGCCACCTAACCCGCCCGGGGGACTTCCTCTTCCGTAATAAGGGGGAAACCAAAAGGCGCAGAGGAATTAGAAATAGGGTTGCCAACAACCGAACAAGCGGCAGTGACGGTATAGCCAATTATGCCGATATCGAAAGGAACGTAAAATGCAGAATTGGGGTGGAAGTCCACGTGCAGCTGAGCACAAAATGTAAAGCCTTCTGTAACTGCTTTAATGTCGCTTCTTCACATAACGATAAAACATACGAGAGGAATTATATAGATTTGTGCAATTTCTTAAAGGACAACATTTTGAAGACAGGAAATGAGGCAGCAGACTCGAATTGGCTAGGAGAGGGAACACCTCCGAGGAAGGATCTAGGGGGGGGAATTTCCGCAGAGACGAAGAGGTGTATTAGTGAAGACCCTAAGTATGCCATTAGTAGGCCAAACAAACATATATGCAACAGGTGTGTAGGCGAGGTGGGCTCCCTAAGCTTACTGAACAGCACAGCTGTCTTGTTCACATACCTAATTAGCATTATTCTTAATTGCAACCTAAACAATGTTATCACTTTTGACAGAAAAATTTATAATTATTATGACTTGCCCAAAGGTTATCAGATTACGCAAAAGGAAACGCCGATTGGTTTCGATGGTAACATTTCTGTGGAGGGAAAGAGGTTTCGCATAAAGAGCGTTCACCTAGAGGAAGACACGAGCAAGTGTTTCTTTCTTCCGCGAAGTGTGAATATGCTGAATTGGGGGGGTACTACTACTCCCCACGAAAGTAGCAGCGATGGGAAAGGAACTGCATTTAGGGGGGGCAGTGACATTTTGAACCTTAACAATGGTAGTGGCGCAGGGGAGAAAGAGAATGGGGACATAAATGGTGAATGCTCCACCAGGGACGGTGACGAACTGGTCTCTCACAGTTGTAACCCAAAAGACTACCCATCAAACGGTGCTAACGAAGCAAATCACCCATCAAACAGTCTTAACGAAGCAAACCACCCATCAAGCAGTCCTAACGAAGCAAACTACCCATCAAACAGTCTTAACGAAGCAAACCACCCATCAAGCAGTCCTAACGAAGCAAACTACCCATCAAGCAGTCCTAACGAAGCAAACTACCCATCAAACAGTTCAAACGAAGCAAATCACCCATCAAACAGTCCTAACGAAGTAAACCACCTGAACAAGAAAATACTACTAGATTATAACCGCTGCGGAATCCCCCTAGTCGAAGTCGTGGTCGAAGATGACTACATGAACGCAGAAGAGTGCATTAACCTACTGAAGGAGATAAAAAATAAAGTGTGCCTACTGGGGGTATGCGTGGGGAACAAGGAAAATATCAGATCGGACATTAACATATCTTTTGAATACGATAACGTGAAGTACAGCCGAGTTGAAATCAAAAATGTTAACAGCTTCAGAAAAATTAAGAGTTGCATAGAGCAGGAGAAGCAAAATTTTATTAATCAAATTCTCACAAAGGGAACAGAAAAAAGCTACCACTCCAAGTCGAACGAAATGTATACAAAAAGCTACCTAGACAGTACGCACTACGTTGTCAGGAAAAAGGAAGTATACAATTATGTGCACGAAAGGAACATCCCCCAATATAAGCTTAGCAAACATGTTATAAAGCTGCTAAAATTTTATGTTAATTATAAAATAAAAATATACGAGGATGAAGTGAAGTACAAGTGGTCCAAGCAATATTTTTATGTCTTCCTGAATGATCCCTTTTTGTATAACTATTTTAATGAATTTGAGGAAGAATAATATGTGTCCAATTTTATAGTTAATATACTCCTCGACGTGATAAAAAAGAAAAATATGCTTTCCAAAAATATCTTAATAAAACCGAAAAACTTTTGCTTCCTCATTAACTATGCTATTAAGAACAACTTAGACAACACCTCTTTGAAGGCGTTCCTCTTTAACTATGTGGATGTAGGATTCGAAAATGAGCTCCTCCTCGAAGCGTTTAAAAACGTGAACGTTGTAGAAATGGAGCAGACTTTGAAAAAACTGATTGACGATAATATCCAGCATTTAAAAATCGATGGGGAAAAAACTGTCCTCAACGAGCAAAACTTTAAGAACAGAATTATAGGCCTTTTGAAGGGCCAAATGAGTCAACGTGATTCGCAGGTGCACGTCAACTACAAGTCGGTGAGCGCGTTCATTGACGACTACGTAAGGAAGTTGACCTAAGGGGGGCACTTTACCACACCGCCATGGTCACTTCGGACATCACCAGGCATCATCCTTTTTTTCATTTTTACCCTTTTTTTTGTTTCAAAAAATGGCCCTGTTTGGACCCATTTATGTGAGCCAAACGGGTGCAACTGTGGCAAGCCAAACCACAACATCGCATCAGCACGTGCGTGCATAGGAGGAGCGAGACCCGTGGGTAAGTATTGACCCACCATCTGTTTATCTAGTTGCAAACACACTTAATCATTTTGTTTAATTTCTTTTTTTTTTTTTTTTTTGTTGTCGTAAATAACGCGTATGTGTGAAAAGAGGAAATTCAAAAAATGGCTTTTTTTTTTTTTTTTTTTTCAAACGTGAGTAGTATCACGTAGGGGCCAAAATAATGATAACAGGGGGGTAGACCCCCCCTGCTTAGGTCATGGTGCACTACTGGATGGCAGAAGGGCGAAGCGCTCCACAACCCCTCCCGCGCGAAAATTTCAAAAAACGAAATTAAGGACTTTCTTATCAGCCCGGTATACAATCCTTTCCACCCTTTTTGGATTCGCCCCTTTCTTACTACCTACGGGGGGGTAAAAATAAAAGGTAGGATTTATATGCCGACGGATGCACAATTTTTCACCCTCATTGAAATATAAGTGGTAAAACAGAAGAATATAATTTAAGTCGAAATGAAGGTTGTCACTATTTAGGATAATATTTTCATTGTTCAGGTAGCTGAAATTTTTCCACTGAAAAAAGGATAAATTATTAAAATAAATCTCTCTTCGGGTGAGTATGCTTCCCACATCGTACTTGCTTCCATCGAGGTAGAACAAATCATTTAAGTAAAAAATATCTTTATTTATGTTGTACGTTAAGACGAGTGGTAACGCGACGGAGAATTTCCCATTCAGGTACACGTTGATCACCTTAATGTTTATGCCGTCCTTTTTCAAACGTGTTACTGGGTTCGTTTTTATACTATGTTTATTATCTGCTTCATTTGGGATAGTCTGACGACTCCAAATGGGGATATTCTCCTGGGAAGAAAACTCACCTTGACCCCGTTCCTCACCTCTGCCAGTACACGTTTCCATTTGTGAAAGATGTATTAAGTTCCCCTCCTTGATAGGTTTACCCCCCGAGAGAAACAACTCTTCGGATAAGCAGAGCAGCTTATTCAAATGATATTTATAGTAATATTTTACGTAAAAAGGATCAACTGCTATTTTGCTTTTCTCAATTTTTATGAATGATTTGTTCGTCGATACAAGGCTCATTACTGCTATGTCTTTCTTCAGGTGGCTGTTTATCTGCACGTACATAACATTTCGGTACAAGTAGTACACCCCTTTTATTTTCTTATAAAATGATAAAATGCGAAATTTTTTTTTGTTTACACGAAATTTAAATAGGAACGATTTATCGCGCACATTGTTTATGTAACCTTTTTGCCTTATGTCAACATTAAGCTTGCAAATAATTTTTTTTAATATGTACATAACGGTGTATTCTTTTTTGTTAACCCCCCACGTGAGGTGTGCTTCTGCCCCCTTTGGAGCATACCCTTCGGTGGGAATGACTTCACAACCCGTTCCATCATAACTTGTTGTAACGTCGATTTGCTTTTCAGTTTGCTTCTCCGTTTGCTTCTCCGTTTGCTTCTCAAATTGGAGACGCCTAAACAACTCTAAAAGCGCGTCTTCTCCATGCTCATTTCTCAATAAATATTTTTTTAAAAATAGCAGATAAGTGCGAATTGTGCTTTTATAAGAGTTGTCTCCCTTTTTTATTTCCCTCACCGCAAATGATATGTTGTCATTATGTTTGTATAATGTTACTTTCCTCAGCTGCAGTAGCAGCTTAAAAATGGTTAGTACGTCTATCAAATTGAAGTTAAATAAGTTGTGAAAATATATCTTCTTTTCTGCGTCTACGTTAAACTCGCATAATACACTTGGCGTCTTACTGTTTAGCGATAAACTCCTTCCATTTTGAATTAAATTTTTTTTTTTTTTTTTGCTCTCTCAAAAAATTTGATCGCGTAGCATAAGACGTGCTGCTATTCCAATCATTTCTTCCATTGCTGCTGTTGTATTTACTTATTACTACACTTAAGAAAAATGCGCATTTTTTTTTTTCACACCAAACAGGATGTTTCTGTAATGAAATCATCAAAAGGATGATCAGCCAAAATGTGGGCGTCATCCCATGATGTTATTTTGCTTCCCTGTATTTATTTCATTTTGGTAATCTTTCACTAATTTGGTGATTTATTTTTCCCCACCTCTTCTTCCGCTTCACATTTCTTTCATCTACGAAGCGCCAAGGCTGTGTTATATAAACTTGTGTTTTCTCTCTCCTTTTTTTTTTTTTCTTGTTGCACTTGTAAAAATTTAGCTTGTGCATTTTTATTTTTTTTTGGGAGCCAAGCACAGAAATTGAACTCAAAAAAAAGGAACCCTTTAGGGAGGCGCAAAGGCGAAAAATTACCTGCGCTTTGAACAATGAATGTGACTATGTATTAATCAGAAAAGTAAAAAATACGAACGTGCATGCTTATATGGATGCTTTACATGTATAGCCCTTTTTCTTTTCGACAATGTGGGGGTAGCCTAAGAAAAACATTTTCCCTTGGAAGAGTGCGATCAGGGAATACTCACCTATAGCAGCTTCGTGTACTTTTTACAGTAATTGCAATTACCGATGCTTAGTATTAATAAATGGGCTAACTTATCAATTTTACTCTTTTTTTGCTGTTCTTTTTTGCTGTTTTTTTTGCTGTTCTTTTTTGCCGTTTTTTTGCTGTTTTTTTTTGCCGTTTTTTTTTTTTTTCTGCCCATGCTAAACCACAAGCGCTTGTGTAACAGTACATTCATTTGAACGAAATCCCCGAGGGGATGTGTAACATACACCCCCGCCACACAGGGTACACAGTGAGGGTCATGCACATATACACAGTTAAACGAATGCGCTTATGTGAATTTAAATAACGATGCGCTTGTGCTACTTCTCCTGAGTGCACAGGAAAAAAGCCTTTTTTCAAGTGAAAATTGTAAAGAGTAGAAGTAGGACTGGAAGCCCTCAATGGCAGATGCGTAGACCGCCGCTCTAGTCGTTCTCACTTCACATGTGCGTCAAACATTTATAAGTATGTACAACTATCTAGACTGTCATTTTGCGTAGTAGATGGTTTTATATCTTCCAAAATTTGCGCTTTCAGTTGTGCCTTTCCTTTTTTTTTTTTTTTTTTTTGCGTTCTTTTTCGTTTCCATATTGTGGAAGCTCATTTGAGTTCCCCATTTGGTTGCCCTTTCCGCTTAGCTCCGTTGTGCGTCCTTTTTATTTTATTTTTTTTTTTGTTTATATAATGAGCATTTATCCGTGCTCACTGCACATCAAGTAGAAATGCGCCGTCTCCTTTTGTTAACTGCTACGGACTACCCCCCTGCTTAACTTTCTTCCAAATCGCATGCTCCAAAATGAGTCAAATATATGACATGCTCGGTATCAACATTGATAAAATAAAGAACAAGAAGAAGCAGAAGGAGAAGAAAAGCAAACAGGAACTGAACTTTTTCAAAGAAAACGACAACCTGTTTTCGCTCCCCACCTCGTCAAAAACGATAAACGTAATGACCTACACATATAAGTGTGTAATCGTATGACCATGCGCTTTACACATTTCTGCTATCTCGAATGTAGACTTAGGTTGAAGAGCGTGACATGGACTCACGCGTGGTTATGGCCACACGTGTCTCCCCCCAAAATAAAGTAAACGCATCTCCCAAAATGGCAATAAATAAAACAATTTTTCGTTCGTATTTCCCTCCCTCCCCCCTCAGTTCAGTAACAAAAATGTGAGCATCTGGAGATTAGTGAGCTTCAGGAACAAATGCAGAAAAGATGATTTGATTCTAAAAAAGTGGAAAAAAATTGGATACAAAAATGACAAAGGTGATAAGGGTGATAGAGCTGATAGAAGCGCGTTTGACGAAAACAAAGTGGAGGACGATTACTCCTTCGAAAGATTTAATAAAAAAATAAACATCATAAAGTACACAGACGAATTTTACGAAAAAGAAATAAAAAACTTGAATCCAAAATGGACAAAGGAAGAAACGGACTATTTATTCAAACTGTGTGAAAAATATGAATGCCATTTCGTCATTGTACACGACGTATATGATGGAAAATACAAAAGAACCATCGAAGAAATAAAGGACAGATTTTATAGCGTGTCTAAGAAAGTTATTGAAGATCTGTTTGATCAAAAAATTAAGTTAGAAGAAGCGAAAAAAATAAAAAATAATAGTGACATCCTTAAGTTAAAAGAAGCAAAAGCGAAGCACCCACTCGTAAAATTCACCTACAATATAGAGGCGGACATCGAAAGAAAAAATCTCATTCACAAAACTTATACAGTATCTAAAAAGGACGTCATGTTGGAAGAAATGACAATGGAAAATATTAAAAAATTTGAAAACAAAATTAAGCAGGAGTTGAAGAAGGCTTCGGATATGAAAAAATTAAAGAAGAAGTTTGAGCTAACCACAGAGGAGATAGTACCGGTATGGCACAGAAACAAGAGCGCAGGATGAGAAGCGCGACCAAGGCGATGCGCCGATTAAAGAACAATGAAATGGAAAATATCATCCTCCTCAGTGATTATTCCCCTATATATGTTATATGCCCGTTCACATATGCCCCTTTTTTTTTTTTGCCACCACCCCTTCCCACTGCTGACAGATAAACAAATTGCCCGAGGATGACAAGGAAGAAAAAAATATATACAGCGCTAGATACTTCTTTCAAAAGCTTAAAATAGATATCTCCTACTTTGACAAATTAGACACCTATTTAAAGGATAACGAAATTGACAAGCCGACAATCTACACAGAAAATATATGCTTCCTATATGGGTACAACTGCATCCCTAACATTCAATTTTGTAGAATTGCCTTTTTCTTCTTTGCGTGTTGACCTCAATTTTGCTTTTTCCGTGTTCCCTTTCAAATGCAGCATTTTACGAACCGACGTGGCGATACTGCTAAATTTGAGGAAGAAAATTGAAAAGCTAAAACAGGTAAGGGATATCACGAAGAGGGTGCAACATGTTTCTGCTTTCCTGGAGCTGCCATTTTTGTTCAGCATCTTCGCGTTTGTTTTTTTATTCTGATGGCGAATGCATCTGCGTGCTTGAGCTACCGACAGTGCCGCAGCCACCGATAACGCCGCTATCAGCGATAACACTGCCACCACCCGCACCGTTTAACCATGTGTAACTATTTCCCCACGCACGCCAGGAACGCGAATTTTGGAAGAGCCAACTAATGAGCTTGGAAGAGGAACACTTAAAAAAAAAGAACAAAGCGTGATATGTCTAATCAATGCAGTGAAAAAATAGGGCCAAAAAAAGAATAACTCAAAAAGGGATTTATTATTTTTTTTTTTTTCGCATGTTTATTTTTTTTATGTGGAAAATTATCAAAAAAAAAGGAAAAAGAACGATATATATTTTTTTTTTAATTTGCTAAGGAGATACACTTAAAAACGAAACTGACGTGCGCGTATTACTGCGATAAAATGTGGATATACAGCCTGTGTGCACGCGCCCATGCATGCGTGAAAATACAGCATCGCTCCATATGAATTTCCCGTCGCAACTGCGGTTAGCGGTCCGCTGTTAAAAAAAAATTAACGAACAGGTTAGTTGCCGAACAAGGAACAACCTTTTCAGGGTATCCCCGTGAGGACCAAACAAAATGAGAATGCTAAAAAAATTGGGCAAAATTGGGCAAAATTGGGCAAACAAATGCCACAAACTAACGAGCAACGGAGAGCAAACGAAGAGTGCCATCCCCACAAAAACATTGCAATCTTACAGAAAACATGCCAAGGGAAAGGAAAATGAGCCTGCGGAAAAAAACCGATAAGTGGAAGGCTCACAGAAAGAACACCCGCGAAGGGTTCCATATTAGTACAGCGCAACAGCGAAACGAACCCCCGCATCATCGCACGCATGCCGAAACACGCGATTGGATATACATATAGGTGTGAGTCAGAGGATAAAAGGATGAAATTCGCAGCAGGGGAAATCGCGACATAGGCATCTCCCACGAGGCACACAAATTAAAATTAACTTCCCCAATGCGCAGAATAGCACAGCCGTTATCTTAAAAATAGTTGCAAAGTGTAGCAGTTAAAGGGGGGCGCATAAAGGAACGTCCGTTTGTGTGTACCCTACTCGTTTCCCCATTGTTTCTTCAATTCACTTCAGTCCGCTCGCTCCCTCCTTCCTTCCCCCTTCGTTTTCTGCCCTCCCCCCCTTCTGCGCAATGAAACTTCATGCGGAGTTCAAACCAGATGGTATAGACGACTTTTCGCACATTTTGAAGGGGCTGAAAGATTTTTCGTCCTTTGCCATGGAAAATTCCTTCCTGTGCTTCAAATTCTCGGAAAAATATCTGTACATATTTGGAAACGAAAAGAAGCACGTAGAAATATTTATAAAGATTAGCATGGATGATTTATTTTACGATAATTTTATTTTAAAAAGTGCAACGGATAATGAAATCATCATCCTCGTTTATATCTTCCAAATATACGATATCTTTAAGAACGTTTCAAAGAGTACAAAAATAACTATTGATTTATTTGATAAAAATGGCATATGCATTTTGCTGTTCAAGCATCAGTGCAGCGTCACGGATGCCTTAAAAAAGTTTGAATGTGGAATAGAACTTATTAACCCTTCGCTAACTGCCTTTCCAAATATGCAGGTGAATAAAAATGCCTTCTCCATTAATTGCAAGTTAAAAAAATGCTGCAAAATTTTGAATACCTATTCGAAATTTCAGGCAGACAAGGTGGAACTAAACTTCAATATTGCCAACAAACACTGTGATGTTGTTTTCCTGCTGGATTCAATAACCACGAAGAATGTCACCACGCTGAAAAATAATTACGTACTAAAAGATTTCATGGATAAGCAAGCCAAACAGGAAAAGGACCAAAATAATGGGAAATTTCATTTGAAAAAAGTTATATATATTAAAACTTTGACGAAAGCTTTGAACATCCTCAACGAATGCAGAAATAACAAAGACGATGTTGGCATATTTAAAATTATCGTGCCTTACAACAAATGTTGGTTTGCTTTAAAACTGGGGCAGTTCGAATCTTCTGGTAACTGGAAGGTGCTTATTGTGATTACCGATCTGAGTCTAGATTTGTAATTCGCAGCGGGGGTTCCAAGTGGGGAAATTTCATCTAATCCGTAAGGTTTACGGGCCGCATAAACTGTCTGTACGTGTATTTGCCCCATTTGGGGATTCCTTTTTTTGTGGCGGTTTTTCCCTTACCATTCGTCGTCAAATGATGTTCTTCGTTACGTGTGCACCCCCAACGTGAGCATTCCACTCGCACGCTGAAGGGCCACACTTAAGTAACGTCATCTGCATGGTCACACTAGTTTGTTTATTCACGCTGTAGAACCCCTTTCATTGTGTATATTTTTTTGCATGTTACCCTGATTCTTCACGAAAGGTTGATAATCAAAAAAATAAAAAAAAGGTGGGGGGGAAGGTCTTCTCCCCGCATGATTTCATTACACATTGGAAACTTCTTCTCCTCCACGCTAAGGTATAACTCCTTCGCAGTACCATTTGAAGAAGTGCTTAACGCATTCGATGAAGCTTTTTTTTTTTTTCCCACTTTGAGCGTGTTTTTTTGTCATCCCAAATGGGAAAAAATAAATAATTAACAAAATGGAGTTCTCACAAATGACGCATTTCCCCAATTGATAGTAGTCTCTTTCTTGAAAACAACACATGCACAAAAATAGGGGGTGGTAGTTTTTTTAATTATGAAATAACGAAAAAAAATAAAAAGACAAATTTCGCAGAAAGGGTAATGTGGTGGGTGCTGAGGGTGGGACACGCATTGTTGTAGGTGTGCACCTTTGTACTTGGGTACTCACTTGGGTACACACTTGCGTGGTCACTCCCGTTTATGCGCACGAGTGACCCCCCCCTCCCCCCTTCACGGAGCGCCTCACAAAAATGGAAAACATGAGCAGCATGGAGAAGAAGCAATACATAAACAACAGGGTCAAAAAGGAAGCTTGATACGTGGGTATACTTAACGAACTGAAATATATAGAGTAGTCATACAATGCGTGGAAGAGGGAAGAAGTGAACAGGCAGCCCAGGACGCTCAGCAAATTTGCAACACATCCTGTAAATATGCAATTGGGAGAAAAAAAATGAGAAGTAGAGACTCCATTACGCCTTTTCATTTTTGCGCACACGTGATTGTAACACGTAGGAAGCAATTTTTTTGCGGAGATGTACTCTGCACCTTGTAAACATGTTAGCTGTGTTTCTCATATTTTTTAACCGTTCCTGCTTTTATGATTCATTCGCGAGGCAATATTGTAAGAAGCTACTCCGGAACAGCTCATGTGGAACAGCACACAGATCAAATTTCTACATAAAAGGAGTAAAAAAAAAAAAAAAAATGAACAGGAATGGTAAACGTAACAGGATAGCACACACATGATGACGCAGTTATCTTACCTTAACACAATTATCGATAAGAAGTTCTGCCTTGTCGCTTGAGCAGCGTAAAGTAAGTTTTCGGTGCTCGAAAATCTGATAAATGGGGGAATGTTCATGAGAAAGGGGGTAATGCCTGGGCCACTTAACACACATGCTGACAAAGGTGGGCAGCAGAATCAGATGGCAATTTTTAATCAAGGTGAAGGAATAACCCGGCGGATGAGCACAAGGAAAAAAAAATATATTCCAGTATATCATTTGCGTAAATGTATCTAAATTTATCCACCCCGTTGTCTTTCTTCTCATCATGGTCTGCTTCATGTCCTCCTTGATTTAAGAAGCTCGTGCTGTCAACGAGGGGTAATTCTACATACTCGTTTTTGTTTCTTTTCTCATTCATTTGGACGAAAACCATTGGAAGAACTTTAGACACTTCCTCCACGTACGCCACTACCAGGAAGAAGTCTGCGGGTCGGGCGTGCAAAATCCCATACGCGCAAGTGCATATAAACGTATGCATATATACGTATGCATATTATACGTATGCATATTATACGTATGCATATTATACGTGAGTATTTTTATGCTTAAGGGGTGGTCGCTTCTTTGCCAGTGAGTGGATGTAGCACAGTTAAACGCTTAAATGGGCCAATGTCGGCGAACTTTTCATTTTTTCCTATATGCTATTCAAATTTATGCGCTCATTTTTTTTTTTTTTTTTCTTCTTCGCCTTACAAAAAAACACCACCACTGAACACACAAAAAGAAGAGTCCCTCTAACATCTTTCACACAACATACGTGACAAAAATAAAAAAAAATAAAGAAAAGGAATATTCTATGCTGCCGGCCAGAAAAACGGACACTACAGCTCCGTACAATACCATTTCGATAGCATGCACAATTTTTATCCTTCTTTTTATTTGTCTTCCAAACCTGAGAGGAAGGAAAAATGAAAAAAAGTGTAATATGTTTATATGTTCACATTTTACACTTGAGGACTGCGATGTAGTTCTGGGGAAATCCAAATGTGAAAAGAATGACGTGGGATCTTTTCTTCTAACAAATATAGGTAAGCACAACTTGGGGAAAAGGACAGAAATAAGCAGACGATTCCATTTTTTCCGATGGTGGCAAAAGAAAAAACTATAAAGAATGGTAAAAAATAGTAAAAAATTGATATAATAAAATAAAGCAGCAACAGTACGCCTTAAAGTTAAAACGCAGGGAACCCCTTCCCCCCCCTCAAGGTGTGTTGTTTATCCACTAATTTATGAGGGAAGGTGAAAAATTACCAATCAGAAATGTTATGGAGAAAAAGCAGTACATCAGACGCATAGACCCCGCAAGGGAAATCCTCTCTACATTTTTTGAGCCTTCTTCGCAATAGTCGTTTGTCTACATTGTGCAGGGATGTTTTCGCGCAGGTAAGGAAGCGAATTAATGAATAGGCGAAAGACCGAACGCGCGCTTAAGCAATTTGTTAGTAGGCGCTCCGTATATTCGCGCAAATACCCATCGCTTAAACAAATTTTAAACCGCATAAAAAAAAAAAAAAAGACGACACATAGGTGTCATTTTATATATGTAGAATGGTTTGTTTATTACAAGTTTTATCCTTTTTTTTTTTTTTTCAAACACATTTGTTATCATATAGTAATCACTCGATATGTATGGACTCAACACAGAACTACTAAAAATGAACATAACGAGCAATATGATAAATTTCGCGCGGGAGTTCTTTTCCTTCCCTTTGGAAGTTGCATACGTGTGATATGCACATTTTTGCAAATGTTCCTGTTTACATACCAATTCCTCATAATGCATTTTAAAACAGCTTGGGCGTGTAGACCTTTATTTTGAAAAGATTTTCAGTTTTTTGCACGGGAAAGGATAAATGAACAGAGATGAGGAAATGCAAAAATGGAATAAGTTTTGCATTCCCATCATTAAAGTAGAGAGCAAAAATAGCATAATTAAATAAACGAAAGAAATTAAAAAATAAAGCATGGTAAAGCAGAACTGGAAGAAATATATGTCTATCTATATATTTACACATATGAACAGTGCGAGTGAAATTCGTTGTACCTAGTGAGACCTACCTTGCAAAGCTAGCGCACTGTATATATATATTTTTTTTTTTGCGCACCACACAAGTTAAGGAGTTAGTCCTGTTTGCTTTTACTATTTGACATGTGCACACACACAGGAAAAGGAATCAAAGTGGGGGAGAAATCGGACAGAGTGAGCGAAAAAATGGAAAAAAAGAAAAGAACCACGTTAATGTTCATTTCACGTACATTTTGTACATCCCTTCACAAACAGTCCGCATTTTTTTTTTTCGTTCTTGCATGTAAAAAAAAAATACACCTATGCGAAGGTTACCAAATATGATTGTTAGTTCCCTGCTGTTGCGTGACAGCGCCATGAAACATTCCAGCCACACGGAGGAACATTTTTTTTTTCACAATTTTGTGATGATTTAGGAGTGATTCTTTGCAAGCTTAAATGTTAGAACAGCCGGATGCATAGCAGGACACACACGGCATATTCATTTTTTTCAGCCTTCCGAGTTAAATGGCAAAGAAAGGGCGATTATACCCCAACAGATGGGCTATATTAACTCTAGGGTGAGCACCTTAGGTGATCGATAGAGGTAAAAATGGCTGGAAAGGAGAAAAGGGACAAGGAAAAGAAGGTAAAAAAAAAAGCAAAGAGGAAGTAAAAAAAGGAATAAATGCCAATTTTCCAACTCAACCAAGGACGCACAATTTTTTACCACCAAATGAGCCCAAACGAATCCCTATCGTATTATCCTTGTACGAAAGATGCCACATGAACCATATTCTTATTTTCCAAAAACGGGGTGGGAGAAATTTCCGTTTTAAGGTAAATCCTGTTCAGTTGTGCATCTCTCCCATAAAAACCCAAAAGGGAAGGAATTTGCAAAAAAAGAAAAGTAAAGAAAACAAATGTACATATATTTATACACATTCTTGAGGTGTGTATGCCAAAAAGGGTTATCCCGCTTTGCAATTCGATGTGATATTGTGACACATCGCTTTCATTCCGCCTTTTGCAGTTCCACGCGTGCGTGCGTACGTATGGCTTGCGTAAGTACAGCGCATAAGCTGTATGACGAATTGCCCCCTCTGTTCATCTTGGAAAGTTCAACATGTATATATTTTTTTTAAAAAAATAAAAAAAAAAAAAAGGAAAACATGTTAACATTCGTGGTGAAGCAAAATGCATGCTACGTGAAAAGGAGTCCTTGGAAATATTTGCCACAATCGGGATGCCAAAAAATGTGTTTTCATTAATATACACCGCAGGTTGTCAAACAAAGAAGCATTTTATTTTTGCTAGATATGATTCACTGAAATTTACTCTTCACTAAATTTCGCTAGTGATTTGATAAAGGTGCTTTTAGAGCGCATATGTGCACAAGTGTTCATATAGCACGTGTATAATATATATTATGCATATGTATGCAATGCATATAATACTATTACTTATGTGCATATAAAAATGTATCATTATATGTAACGCAAGTTCTGCGCACGTTCTGTGCCTATTTTTCTTTTTTCCTTTACATAACTTTTGTTTTATATGCGTCGTGCAAGTTCACATTTTTTGTTAAACGCTTAGCCATTTTTTTTCATGTTCACATTTTTTTACCACTTGGTCATTTTATTTAAACATGTTTACCATTGAAGGTAAAAAAAAAAAAAAAATTTTAGGTCGAACATTTTTTTAAAAACACATAACATAGCTAAAATATTTTAATAAAATGATTAGGAAAATATTATGAGAGTAAAATTAAAATATTAGTAAATTATCCTAAGTAGTTCCACTTTGCCTTTTTAAAGGGTTTCCATGTTTTAATGAAAAAATGAGAAAGTTACATGTTAGCATTTTCGAGTGACATGACATTTTGCTATTTTATATATTTTCATTTTTCTGTACAATAATATATATAAACGTTACATATTTTTATATATTTGTTCATCTCGTGCGCGTGTTGATCAAGATGGGGATCTTTTTAAAGTTAAATAAAAGCGTTTATGCGAACTGTAAATCGTATGTGTATAAGAGTAGTGGACATTCGCTACTCGATAACATTTTTGACGCCTACTGGAACCTTTGCATCAAGTTGGTCCCCAAGGTAATACAGCTCCCCAGATCGTCCGCCCTCCAGATTCACTATCGAGTCGTTCGTTGCACATGCGTTTGTTCTTTGATGTAGCAACGATTATGTCGCTACCCCCATTCCTGTATCTTTAACAATACCTCCAATGTGCGCAATTTCGTACTTTTTCATTTCATCGCTTTCCTCGCCACCCCCCACTTTTTAGTCAGTAACAGCTAATTTTTTGACACTCCTAGGGTTCTTATGCTCCACGGTGGCTTTTTTTCTCATGTACCTTTTTGATCTGTCCAACAAGAAAAATGATTACATATACTTATACATAGCGTTATTTTTGTTCCTGTACCAAGTAAGACTTGATCGATTTCTGCAGTACAGCAGTCGGACCGTTTTTTGTTGCACAGCGATGGGCCAGTTTTGGTTCCCCAATTATGCTCCCATACATTGCTAAATTTGCTCCCCCTTTTTCCTTTCCCCTGTAGACATTCGATGCGCTGGACGGAAAACAAGCAAGAAGAACAAACACGAGTTCCCCTCTGGGGCAGCTGTTTGACCATGGATGTGACTCCATAACATCGGTATGTGCTCCCGTTTAGTGATCGGACACCACGGTTGTGTATTGCCAATTAGGTTGTCTTGTTATACCTACTAATTTTATTACATTTTTATCGCTTAATTCATTGCTCCTCACCGCTCATCTTCATCTCTTTTTTTCCCTCGTCAGTCATTGTTCATTTTTATTGTGGGAAAAGGGGCGAGCATTCCAAAGGGATTACTTTTCTTTGCCGTAATTATTAAATTGGATTAACACATATAGGAGCATAAAAAATAAAAAGAAAAAAACGCAAATGGAAGCATAAATACATGTCTACCTTTTTATTTTCCCCCATTTCTCTCATTTGCAGCTATTGTCCGGAGTCCAATTGCAAACATTCATTTTTTCTTGGATGGAGCATTATACGAAAGTGTACAACACGTCCATGGGCTCCATGGGAATCACAGAATCGCATGTCATGGTAAAAGGGGGGAAAAAAAAACAAAGGAATGGGAGAGTCGTTTTATCTCCATTCATTCGTTTTGCATATTTACATACATTTGTTTTATTGCCAATTTTACTTCCTTTTTGAAGGTCATATCGGTGTGCATTTTTCGCGGATTAAAAGGAGCGGGACTATTTGAGCAGACAACACTGAAGGATTTATTACCAGTGAAATTTCGGTATGGACATACAAAATGGGGGAAAAAGGAAAAGAAAGGAAAAGAAAAATGCGTACCTGCTTAATTAAAAAGTTGCATAAATTGCTTTAAACACATTTTATATGTACCACTTTTCTCCTTTTGTTCTTCGTTTTTTCCTATTCAGCGCGATTCTGTGGAAAGCTGCCTTAAACATAAAACTCACCCACATCATTGTAATCCCGGCGTTCTTTTTGTAAGGATAAAATGAGGAAAATGTGCCCCGTTTTATTAGCTATCATTTGTGAACATAAGAACGAATGCCCATGCATGCTTCACCCAAATGGGCGTCCTCCGAAAGAGCCCCTTGCGGGTTGTGTGGCAATTTGGCGCGAGTTTGCCAACTTAAAAAATGATTACTTTTTTCTTTTTTTTTCCTCCCAGCCTTATACTCACCATCTCGAGAAGCATCTACATGGGATTGCAGACGGCTAAGAAAAAGAAAAAAGAAGCCACATGTAAGTTCCAATCAGCGAAGCGCACAGCTTGTGATTGCGTTACATATAAATGCGTTGTAAGGAAGCCCACCATTTTGTTTTAAAAATGTTGAAATTTCCCTCTCTTTCATTTTTTTCCTTTTTTTTCCTTTTCTTCCAGTCCAATTGGTGATCTTCTACATGTTTGTGTTGTTGCAGTACTACTTTTACCAATCAAGTAAGAAGCGAAATGAAAAGAATGGAAGGGGAAAGAGAAATGGGAAAAAAGTGGAGCAAAAGGCCACATTTTTATCGCGAAAATTAACAGAGTTTTAAATTTAGCTTTTAAGAAATTTCCCCACTTTGTTGCACCAAACCGATACCCTCATGTGTGCTTCTTTTCTTTTTTTTTCAGCATTAACGGCCAAAAATGAACTCCTTTGCTACACAGTGATAGCACTATACTCGGCCTTCTACACCCTGCACATGAATATGTCCACAGTATTAAAGGTAATTTTATTTTATGGACAGTGAGAGTGTGTACATATGCATATATATACGCACATGTGCCTGTGTGCAGCATTTAAAACCATTTCTATCAACGTGGTGTTTTAAAAAAAAACGCAGCTGAGTAAATAAGCCAGTATATGCCAAAATTACCTTTCGTGGTTAATCCCCCTTCACCTGTGACATTTTTTTTTTTTCCTCCACCTTGCAGACCAAAATGGACTCCTTCCCTATCCCCATCATCTTCTACTACCTTTGCATTACTTTGCTATTTATTAAGCGCAGAGTCAACCATCACATTTTAAAAATGGCCGTTTTTAACGAAACATACATATTATACTACATGATGGTATTTGGCTTCGTTTACTTGTTTGATTATGCGTACACCATAATAGGAAACATTTGCAAAGAGCTCAACATCACCTTCTTGTTCAACAAGAAGAAAAAAAAATGAGCGCAAAGTGGGCGTAAAAATGAATAGCAATAAACAGCAGTAAACATCAGTGAACAGCAGTGAGCATTAACGAGTTGTGTGCCTATTTTACACATATATGACCCAACCTTATGTGCCCTCTCTGCTAACCTTTTCCTTTTTTGGCTTTTTCAACCCTTATCACAAGTGCATGTGTGTGCACATATATGCATATATATACATATATATAAATTTTTAATATGCACAATTTTAAATCTCAGCCTTTTTTTTTTTTTTATTCTACGTGTTTTTTGAAATTGGCACAAAAGGGAATAGTTACATTTAGCAATATGCCTACGTACAGTGTTTATACATGTATATGTACCTATGTCGTATGTGCATGTGCGGGTGGATCTTCACGAAATAAATGAAAGGGATTACTAAAAAAGACGCTACATTTCTCCACTTGGTGCGTTTTATTTGTTGCCGCATGAATAGCTATTATATATATATATGTGCGTTGTGCTGTCCAAACCATGTCATGTCACGTGTATATGTATGCGTATGTGTGTGCACAAACGTATGCATATATATGTATATATCCAAATTTTACTTCACTTTTAACTCACCTTTGAAATAAGAGGATCATGTCGTGAATCAGTAATTCTCATATTTATCAAACCGTGACGAAATGACTTGTTAAATTGTGCGGTAATCACGGTGATGATAATTCTTCGCAAATTGTTAGCTTAACTGAGTGAAGCGGGAGCATCGTGGTATGCACCGTCGTCCCTACAAACAGCGCATTTTCCAGCTCCTAATTTTCGCTACACTGCAGCGTGCGACATATGAGTAGCGCTTGTACCATAAACAGGATGAACAAATGAAAGGCCCTTTTTGTGAACAAATTAGGGTCCGTGTTCTCCTACATATGTGTGTTAATTCGTTATGCACATGAGTAGGTGTATTCGTTTGCTTCGGTTTGCTTTATTTTTTTATTTTTATCGTCTAAATTTTTAGCAAGATGGAAAAAAAAAAGAAAAAAAAGAAAAAAACGTATGGCATATGGTATAAAACACACAATGTACGATACGTAACACATGGGAACTGCTCACGGGAGAGTCACATTGCGCTATAACAATGAACAATCTGGACAGTACTATAACTTGACTGCAATATT
>NC_020404.1:888415-902023 GCF_000321355.1 Plasmodium cynomolgi strain B
CAAAGGGGTGTATATTAGCAAATTTAACTGGGTCATTCGGGGCTCGTTCCATTTACCGAACTTCCCTTGTTCTCAATAGTTGTACCATTACGACTGTCGCTGTTTTTGTTAAAACAACTTTTATCGTCAACGTTGTTATTTGAGAGAATTTTGTCTGTTTTGGTGCTGCCGGCACCGTTGCTAATGGTTTTGTAACCGTTCAAATTGTTTCCATTATCGTCCTTGTCATCCCCCCCATCCCTTCCATTCTTGTCTTCCTTGCCATCCCCATCGGCGATGCGGCACATCGGCCCCACCCCCGAAGGAAAATAACCCGAGTCATCATTGTTAATATCATTGAAACTGAAGGCAAAGTCGGTTAAATGAGGATCCAAGAGCACCTTAATTTTGCTATACAAGTCTGCAGCCGAAGGTCTATCCGCTGGATTTGGCTTGGACATTTGTAGCATCAAAATGTACCATGGATTTAAATGAATTTTGACATAATCCGGAACGGCATAGTAATTCCTAAAGTCATTTAATCGTTTGTATCTTTCCATTATCGTATTAAATCTTGGACACAGCAACTCTAGTAATATTAGCGCAGCGCTGTATATGTCTGCCTTTTCATCACATAAGGCACCTCCCTCTGGGGCGGTATACCCTGGAGTGCCTATAATTTGTCCTTTCAATGAAATTTGGCTAGTTATGGTATTCTGGTTAACATCCGTGTAAATGTTATCCTTAAAACTGTCTATATTGTTTAAATCCTTTTCCCTTTTTTTTTCTTCAATAAATCGCACTAGTCCAAGATCTCCAATTTTTAACGTATACGTATCTGGATCCACAAAAATATTTTCTGGTTTTAAGTCTCTGTGGATAAAGCACGTAGAATGGATGTCTTTCAAACCTTTAATTAGCTGCTTAAACAAATCAAATTCTAGCGGGTGTTTCATATTTTTGTCTCGGTAGGTAAAATGCAAAGGTTTATCACTTCTTGTCGATCTATCTAGCCACTTACGTAGTGTGTAGCCCTTGCAGAGCTCCATTTGTAGTAGCAGTACAATGGAAAATTCTGGCGCCACGATTTTTTTCTTATAACATTTTATTTTATCGGCATTTTCTTTATTAGCTAATTCTTCATTTTTTTCATTCTTTTCGTTTTTTTCCTTTTCCTCCTTTTCTTCCTTTTCTTCATTTTTTATTTTTTCCTTATTTTTATTATTAATATTTTCTTTTTTCGGGGTGTGCTGGAATGGTTCGTTCCTAGCAAGGGGCTCCTCTTCCTTGCAGTTTTTCCTTTTCTTCATGCCGTTTTCCGCTTCAGTATATTTTTTCTTCTCGCTGGTTGTCAATATGTTCTCTATTTTGGGGCTCTTGGTTCGATGTGCTTCTTCTCCTGGTGTCTGTGGATCTTTGTCCGATGCGTCGTAACCGTTTCTGCTTTGCTGGTTGCTCTCCGCACGTTTCGATGGTTCCGACTGCTCATGTTTTGCTGTCTCTTCTTCGTCGCCCTGAGCGCTTGGAAGTACACCCACTTGACGCTTGCCGGACGGTGCATCATTATTGTTCAGCGCGTCATTGGTGCGCGTGCTAGGCTGAGCCGTCTTCCCATTGGGGGCTACCTCCTCATTGTGTACGCTCGGTTCGTCATTGTCTGCAAAAACTACCAAGTCTCTATCTTCCTCACTTAGATAGCCACAGCCAAACGGATCGTACTCTTGAAAACTTGAGTTAAAGGAGGCAGGGTTGAACTTGTCCTGCGCAGTGGAATGCCTCTCATTTCGTCCCTTCCGATCCTCATTTTGTTTTTCTCTGTATATAATTTTTTTCTTCTCCTTTTTCTTCTTTTTCTTCTTCTTAGCATTGGCATTGGTGTAGACATTATCAGAAAAGTTTTTGTCGCTTAGAAATCTTTTTCTATTCCTGTTTTCATTTCTTTTGGAATTCATTCCATCATTATCACTGTAAAATGTTAAGCTCCGTTCATTCTTCTTCTTAATAACCTTTTTAAAATTTTTTAAATCGCTTTTTTTCTTTTCCCAAGATGATAACTTTTCGTAGCTAAGAAGACTATCGCTTTTTTTATTTTTACTGTACATTTTTTTAAAAGAATCTTTGTTCTTCTTAACTAAGTTTTGTATTTCCTTGGGCATCACATGCATGGGAAGAAACTGCGGTTCTTCACACCACCAGGTGTAGTACCGGACAACATGCTTACTGTAGATATCTCTATTAGCTGCAATTTCGCGAAAGTATCTTCTGGAACTCACATTATCCAACGAACTCACTTTTAAGTAAATAAATTTTACAGCATAGGTTGGAGACCCTGGTTCGAGACGATGCGATACTTTGTACACGGAGCCAAATCCACCCTGACCAATAAGAGAAATATTTTCGAATGTTCTCATAAATCTTCCATTTTCTAAAAAATCCGCCAGTGGAGCATCATACGGAATGTGCGATCTTTGAATTATTGATAAATTTCGTACACTGGGATTTTTATTATTTATGATTTCATTATTTGCAAGGTTGTCCAGTTTGCTCTTCATCGGGGTGCTCTGCTTATGGGTGTTGACAAGATAGCCATTGCCATTATCGGCATGCTTGGCGTATTTGCTTTTATTTTTTTTCTCCTCAGTTTTTTTATTTTCTTCATTGAGATGTTTCCTCCCTGCGAGTTTTTTCCCTGAACTGTTCATATGTTCAGCTTGGCTATTTTCATCCTTGTTGGAATGGTCCGAATGTGTGAGATACTCCTTACTGCTGTTACTGTAGGTATGCTCGTCCGTTTTGGAGCCCACAACTGCTGTTCTGTTCATTTTGAGAAGATGGTCTACTAGAGAATTCTTTTTCATAAATTTTTTATTAAAGTTCGTAAGGAAATTTATAAAATCACTTTTATCGAAATCTTTTTCGTTTATGTGTTTTTCCTTCAAGTGGTTATGTTTTCTGTCTTTCTCATTATCGGTGTAGTTCTTTTTGTGATACTTGTTCCCTAACTTGTAGCTGCTTCTAATCCTTTTTTTTACTATGAAGGACTGTTTATCAGTAACGTCTTGCGAGGCAGCTCTTCTTCTATACATATAAAACATATTCGTTCCGACGATATCTGATTTTATGGTTTCCTTCGATTTTGTTCTGCTCACATTCATGTTGGACATGTTGGGCAAGCTATATTTTGAAGATCCACCCCAGTAGCTCTGCGAATATAAGTTATACTTCCCTTCATTGATATCATAAAATTTGCTATCACTATCGGAGTCTCTAGCATGTTTCGCTAGAATGTCAATTAGGGTTGGCTGCTGTTCCAGCTCTTTCAACTTACTCGCTATCTCCCTTTTCATGTTAATGTTTAATTCGATTGGGGTTAAATCGTCGTAGCTATTTTTCCCTACGGAATTTTTCAGCCTTACACGCTCGTCATGTAGAAGGCGATATCTTAACTTTAGCAGATCCTCATCCCTCGCATAGTCATCATAATCTTTCAACTTTTTCTTTTTCATAATTACCTTACTGCTGCTAGTGTTATTGTTTTTTTTCCTAAACATTCTGTAGATGAACACAAAGGGAACTACAAATATTAGCATAACGGCATAGAACATGTTCCAGTACCACCCCTTCTTGTACTTCAACGTTGAGACTTCTTTCAGCTCTTGGTTTCGTGAATAGGCAAAGTTTTTTTTTCTCCTTTTTACTAGAAAATTTGCATTATCTGATATCACGTGGTCTACATCATCATTTGGGAGGTTAAAATCTCGGTGGTTAAAAGCGAATGCGTTCTGTATGACTCTGTACAGGTTTGACAATAACAAGCAGTCGTCCTGACTGATGTAGTTGTTAAATATCTTGTCCCATATGTTCAGCATGGAACAGTAGTCGAAGCATATTTCGTTTTCTTCAAAATACATGTCAATAAATTTATTTATGTATTCACAAATGTGGATGGGTTGCCCCCCCCATCCGCGACCAGTCCCAAGGCTTCCACCGAGGCGCCCGCTAAGACCGCCGCTGAAACTGCCTCCAAAAATGCTACCGTAATGGCCGCCATAACCGCTATGACCGCCGCTATGCTCATCGATGTAGCTTCCCCCATGTCCGTCGCTGTGATGCGAGTAACTCAGGTGCCTCCTACTATCCACGCCGGGCAAATAAAACAAAAACTGCTCCTTCGTCTTCTGATACTCGCGTATCAGCCCCTTCATCTTGTATATATAATTTATAGGTATCTTTTTATTCCTATCATACACAAAAATTATGTTGGACAAAAGGTACCGTATGTCCTTTTCGATGGAAGTTATGCTGACCGATATGTTATTCAATCTGTGCAATAATTTCTTCCCATAATTTATGTTTTCATCAAAATTGCAAAGGGTTTTCTCATCATTGTTCTTTGCAAAATCGCTAGACGAAAACGGTAGAAAGAGCGTGTTTTCCTTCTTAAAATTTAAGGCATTGTAGCTGAAGCCCTTTACATTATCATAACCCGGAAACATTTTGCTATTCTGCTTCATTATCACGTCTAGGGTGAAAATGTTCGATGCACGCTTATACCTGAGCGCAAAAACGGAGGACACTGCCTCGGAGAAAATAAAAATTTTAGACTTTACATTTGAACCCTCTTGGTTCATTCTCTTCCGCACTCTGCTTCGGCGATCGATTGGTTCATCTGGTCTGTGATGGGGAATCTCATCGACCATCTCATCAATCGGCACAGTGCTCTCCACCCCCTCGTCACCATTCCTCTGCAGGAAGCCCACGCCCTCCTCGATCTCACTATGTACGTTCTTCGCAACGCTGTACGCCTTGCTCATTTTTTCCATTTCCAGCGGACGTAGTATCAGCTTGTTCCCCACAATTTCGATAAGCGAATTGATGAACGTCGAATCTTGCTTGTGACTGTCCGTTATGAAAATAGATCCAACGTCGACCCAAGTTGTTATCCATTTTTGTTTCAGTGATTTTTCATCTACAGCTTTTATAATCCACTTAACTATGCTTATTTGTAGTTGTCTCTTTTCCGTCTTTCTTCTTCGTCTTCTTTTTTTTTTTTTTTTTTTTTTTCTTCTCCTCTTTCTCATTCTTGTAATATCCAGAAGGTTACTACTATGCGGGTATCTACTTAGCGAACTGGTTCTGTTCAAACTCATGAGGAGCTTTTTGATTAGAACCTTTTTCCTTTCCCGTATATTGCTTCGCATAACCTTCAATGTGTATTTCCCCTTTTCGCCGATTTTTTTCTCATCATACTTGTCAACAACGCTATATTTACTTTTTGATGTGTATCTGTAAAACTCGTTTTCCTCGAAGTATTCATTTAGTGTATCGGCCGAGTGCAACAGTGCGCTGCCTTCTTCATGACCCAAAAATGGCTTAGTGATTTTGCCCACATGGCTAACGTTGATGATGCTATTATTATGATGTTCCGTTCGTACTCCTGCTTCGTCCTTTATGGTATTATTTTGATATTCGCTCGGGAGGCCTTCCTCACCGCTTGCTCTCTGTTCGGCGTAGCCAGGGTCGCCATCGTGATTATCATCGTGGTCGTCATCATGCTCATCATCATTCTCATCATCATGCTCATCATCATGCTCATCATCATGCTCATCATCATGCTCATCATCATGCTCATCATCATGATCATCGTCCTGATCGCCATCATAATCATCATCCGCGTGAGTACGCCCCGGTTGCGCCTCCCCCCGTGGGCCTTCCTCCCCAGGTTCGCCTCTCCCATTGGCGGGTCCGTGCACATCATCCCCTTCCGCCATATGCTCATTTTGCAGTAATTCGCCTTGCCTTCTGGTGGAGCTGCTCTTTACAAACTCCCTGTTCCTGTTGGGTAGCGTTTTCTTTTCTTTTTTTACCAGCATATCTTCCAAACTTTCGTCGTATTTTTTTATGACCTCCCCTGTGTCATAATCCAAGTTAACGATGCTGGAGTGTCTGGAACCCATAAACACGATATTAGGAAAAAGCGGCGATTTGAAGGGCGAATTGTTGACGACATCTTTGATGTTAATATTTAGTGGCATGGCTTCATTATTCTCATTAATGTAAAATAAATCTCCGCTATGATTTGAAAGCAATCTTTTTGTTATATTTTTATTTCTCTTCAATTTTTCATCATGGTAATTTTTTTTCTTCCCACTGCGTTTGGTGCCATCTTGCATAACTTTCTCGTCCTCTTTAAATTCGTCATTTTGGGATACACTTATTTTTCTCAGATCGAAAAAATTGTTGTAATGTAGCTTCTTCATTGCTCTCCGTTTTAAATTATCATTTGTGTTGAGTTTATTTTTTGCTAGGATATCTTTAAACGGGAGATCATACCTCGATTCATTCCTAATCGACTTGTATGAATTCCTCCCCTTTTTGTCCTGATCAAAGTTTATGTGGTCCTGGATATTTTTCACTACCTTATGTTTCCAGTAGTATGTCCCATCAGTGGCAACTTTGTATAAAAATCCAGAGGTGTCAAGGACTATCAAGTCATAGATAAATATCGTCTCGTCATATTTGTACTGGCCATAAAAATATTTATCACTTTCATATTTTGTTAGATTAATTTGGTTGCTGCTTATGTGTCCCTTCTGTTCATACGGAAATAGGATATTTTTATTTTCCAAATTGTTATTCCAGGGAAAAATATTCATACGGTTGTTTAACTGCTCATCTTTTACAATTACTATATCATTTTCCTTCGGCACCGTTTCAATGTTAGTGGGTTGGTGCCTTTTTTGATTGCTAAACAGGGCGGTAACCTCTTCGTCCTTTTTACACATAATAAAATTTGCATTCTTTTTTCCCCCCCCAGATGGATGCTTCTCTTGGGCTGTATCGAAATGGTATGATTCACGCTTAGTAGGATGATCGCTCGGGGGGTCCACATGACCGTTTTTACTTACAATTATGTTTTCGTACGTGTTCCCCATTTCTCTATTGAGGATTCCCCCTTTAAAAGACTCACTGTCTGCTTCTTCCCTCAACATCCTTTTCAAAATGGTCCTGTTTTTACCTGGGGGAGAAACACCATACGCGGGGGGACGACAAAGCCAGCCATCCGCGTATTCACTTTTGAACTCCTTCCAGTTTCTCATTTTATCACCCCATTTGGTTATCTTGCGGTTGACATTTTTCAAGCGGATCGGACGACCGCAAATATTACTGACGGAATAAGGGTAACTCTGGTCTTCATATAAATTGGGGTCATATGAGTTACTACTTCCATATGTGCTCTCCCTGTGGCAATATTCACAGCTGTTACTACCACTACAATAGCTGTCTGGAGCTGTCTCACAAACAGATTTGAGCACATCGTTATGCTCGTCATCGTCATACAATGTGGTACTCCTTCCATTTGGGGTCGTAGGAGTGCATAATAGGTCTTCCTCCCTGGGCGAAGGACTCCTGGTATGCAGACGGATGATCCCATTCGCTCTTCCCTTCTGATGCACATGGTTATACCGTTCAATTTTATTTTTCATACTTCTATAATTGTCCATGTTTGTCAACCGCTCTATGCTTACCATTTTCTCGAAAATATTTATTATGTTGGTTAATATCGTTTCATTCATTTTCTTTTTAAGCATGTAATTTTCGGCAACTTTTTTGTTAAATTTGTTCCTCCTTCTGCCTTCAAGGGGCGAACATTGACCTTTCCTTACCTTCTTCATGTTGACGTGGCAACGGGTATGCGGGCCGTGGAGGCCACGCGGATAATATAGACCATTCCGAACGCCCCCATTTCCATGATTGCAACTCTCCCCTGGTACCATTTCCACATGATCATATCTCTCATCATCATTATCATTATTAAGTTGACTTTTTTTTTTCAAATAATTGTAATAACTCATTCTGATGCATATAGTGTCATATTTCTCATCATGCACATATGTTTTAATAAATCTTTGTATCTTATCTAGGTATATAACCCCTTAGTAAGACATTAACAACAGTGTGACGACGTTTGTTCCTTAATGTGACATTCTTTTCTTACGGACAAATGTGGGCATATATTTTTTGGAAAAAAAAAATAAAATAAATTACAAAGTAAAAATGGAGAAAAAAAAAAAAATTCCAACTCATTCAAAATTTGTACAATTTTTGTGCAAAATTAAATCAAAATTTACTCAATTTATATAAGGTATTTAAAAAAAAAAAAAAAAAAATAAGTGAGTGAGTGAGCCTTTCTTAGTGTATCTTCCTTCTTTGTATCCTTTTCTTTCTTTAACAAATTTTACGCATTCCAAAGGGGACTCTCTTTTTGCTTATTATTTTTAATGCGCCGCTTGGGAGGTAAATATATGCTCATTCCACAGGACATGTACGACCTGTAGAACTTCTAAACATTTCTCAGTTGGTCTTCCAAATGACATATATGTGTACCAATTTATTTCTTTGAAGAGATATTGGTTCCTTTTTTTTTTTTCCCCTACATATATGTTCCACACATTCGTGTGATGATCCCGAAGTCAGTTGTGTCTGAGAAGGTTTTATTACACCTTACATGAACGGGTTATTCTTTAAAATGTACAGACATATCGCAGACGTAGGATTTTCCTCCGTTCAGCTACTCCTTTACACGTTTATGTTATTCCTCAAAAAAAAAAAAAAAGGTTTCCAATATGCTGTAGGATAATTTTCTTCTTTATGGACAATTTATTACTTTGGGTAATACAGAAATGAAAGAGTTACATAACATAAATATTGACAAAGTATTTTTTAGTGTCTTTATGGAGGGCAAAAAGAACGGCTAAAACGCTATGGCCGATAATAACTCTGTTATTTATTTTACAGCATAGTGTACATTATGATAACCGCTTCATTACATCTTTCCATAAGACCTTTTCGACGTTATTAAGAATAAAAAATTCGCCTGCTCTTTCTGTCTTTCTCCAATTGTCTGCGTATACAAGTGGGCAATTGTTTTTTTAATACGAACGCGTCTCTCCTTTCCTCTTCTGTGTTGCTACGTCGCTCTTTTTCTTTTACAATAATAAATTTCTTTATGATCAAAGAAAAAATAGGTTGGTAGTACTCAAAAGGGGTTTGCGCTGATGGAACCCTACCAAGGTATGAACGATTTTTTTTTTTTTTTTTCCTGACAAATATTTCTGGTACTATCTTTCTCCTAATATACAATAATGTAATAACTATGTATGGTCATCTATGTACAATTTTTGTTTTTCTATGGTTACTATACTGAAATAACTTCCGATGGGATAATGTAGCTTTCCCCTTAGCATTACATCATCATACGTGTGTTATAATTTCCTAAGAAACATTCTATATATTTCTTCTCCCTTAACACAGTGGAGTTGAGGATGGAAAGGAAATCACCATAAAATAAAAGAATTTTTTTTTTTTTTTGGAAAAACTCTAATTAGTTGTGCTAGTTAATGTATATTCTACATTGACTTTTTTACGTTCCCTTAAATTATTTATGTAAAAAGGTGAAGATTCTTTTAAAGGAAAAAATACGTACATGGATTAAGCGGGCGGTATATATATAAAACTCGGCTATAATTAATTGGTGAGGGAAAAAAAAAAAAATACTGTTCAGTGGCTACTTCTCAAAAATGTTGAATGTGTTTTTTTTTTTGCTTAATATACATTTCCAAAATGTGAGCAAAAAATGAAAAAATAATGTTTCATCTGTTATAAATAAATTATCCAATTTTAAAATATAATTGCCCAAAAAAGTTAATTCTGCCTTCGCCCTTGCTCCTGGCATTTAATTTTGTACAATCAATCAATCACTCATTCTGCAAACTCATTCGCGTATGCCTTTTCCAACTTTATTTTTTTTTTATATTTTGTGCAATAACCCATTCATTTCTGCCACTTGCGGAGTTTGTTCAATCCTTGCAAAAAATTTTTACCAAAATTAATTTCTCTCATCAAGCGCTCTCCTGTGCGCTAATTATGCTCTTTACTACTGAGACAAAAAAGTAGCCGCAAGTAAAAGGAAACGATTCCATATGTACACAAACATGCTGCATATATAATACATACATAGCACGTACAAGGTATATAAGCACAAGG
Source organism: Plasmodium cynomolgi strain B (assembly GCF_000321355.1). NCBI lineage: Eukaryota > Apicomplexa > Aconoidasida > Haemosporida > Plasmodiidae > Plasmodium > Plasmodium cynomolgi. The sequence goes on from NC_020404.1 coordinate 898,442, forward strand.
TGGGTATATTACTTTCGTTCATTTCTAGCAAAAATCGTGCACGTAAAAATATAAGGGAGATAAGAGGAAAGGTGAAAGTGGAATAAGGATAAAACGAAAATAATTTAAAACAATGCTAGGTGAAATAACGCATTAAAAAAAAATATATATGTATATCCCTTGCCCATATATATCAATGCAAAAAAAAGCATGACACTTTAAAAGAAAGCAATGCAATTTTTTGCTTTTACAATGTTTATGTACTGACACATGCATAAGATTTACGTGTTTGACTTTTTCTGTTGGATTGTGGCACATGAAACAAAAAGGCGGCGTTGGAAGAACAAATCACAGCGACAAAAAGGGGGAGATAAGGAAAAGTTTACAAGTACACTATGTTGCGTTGAAAGGCTTGGGGAATTTTCATTAATACGTGCTACCACGCTGGTTACATATATGCTTCCACGTAACGTAATTGAAATTTTCTACAAATGTTCTTTTTTTTTTTTTTTTTTTTTTGCAAAGTGTTTGGCGACTTTAAAATGAATTACTTTAAAGGGCACATATATACACTTTTTTTTTTTTTTTTTTTATTACGGTTTATATAAGTTACTGCTCTTTTTTACACGCTCGTGTAGAGCCTGTGCTATGTGGCATTCACGTATACTATAATGCTTCAAAAAGTAGGGACAAATATAAAAAAAGTGCATGCTCCACATGAGCGTTCTTTGCCACCGCCAACAATTTTTAAGACCATTTAAAAAGCGTATAAATTTTTGCTAAACCTGCATTTAATGACTACCCCCTAAAGTGAACAAAGGGTAAACTGGTTGCAGCGTATTTTTGATTTGCTCCATGTCTTTTTAAGAAAACCACTTAAAATTTTTACCATTTCGGGTCATATGTTGAAGGAAAGAACCTTTTTTTTTACGTATTTTTCTCGCGTCCATCATGAAGAAATTATATTTAATTTTTATTTTTTTTTTTTAATTTTTATAAAAAAGCATGCATGCCGAGCTTTTCACAAATATTTTAATCACCACCACATCTTTAATGAACTGTTTTTATGTCCGTAAGGTATTATCTGTTTGTCCTTCTTTGGGCGAGGTGAAAGGCATTTTTCAAAATGTGAAAGCTGCAGTTAAGCAAAATGCGGGGCAGTTTGTTCTAATTTTTCCCCGAATAAATGGAAAAAAATTGCATATACATAACATAACATAAGAGCGCGTTTTGACAATATATCACCATATAACATAACACTTCACCTTTTCGCAATGTTCACGTTTTTTTTGTACTACATACACCATCCACAATTGGTAAGTTTCATTTAGGCTACTGAAACATTTAAATATTGCTGCACCCAGAAAGGGGAAATATCAATTGGGATTTTACAAATGGTTTTATACACGTGCAGTTAATATTTGCACATGTGCCACTTTTCGCACGCAGTGTTTACATCCAGATAGACGAGGACAGTGTCCATCTATGTCAGCGAACAACCCTTTACGCTCGAAGCAGTTGTTCATTAGCGTCATTACACCGGCATTTCTGCGCCTCTTTTAAGCTGGCAAAGCAGATTCATTTTTACAACAAGGGCATGGTCATTTTGTAGTTTTACAAAGCGCGATGGCCTTACACCTTAAAATATGCTCTTCTATTAAACTGTGTGGAACGTAAAAGTGAGACGCATTTTTTGTTAGCATACCTCCCTTTGGAACAAGCTGCACTCAACGATTCGTTTATGCAGGGGCTATTTGCACCTTTTGCAAAAGTCACAAACGATTTTGATCTCTTTAGTTTGCGCCACATTGCACTATTTTTTAGACGATAAAAAGAAGGGTACCTAAATAAGGTTACCCTTTTTCAGGATGTGAATACGAAAAGAATGGTCTACAAAATTAGAAATGTTTAAGGAATGCCGTAGCATATGAACTAAATTGAGAACTGTGGCACGGGTTTTTCAACAAATATTTTCTTCTTGGGATGACGCGAAACCATTCGCATGCATTCTTCAGCACTTTCTGCGTGCTGCATCTCTCCAAAGATGCGCATGCAGAATAACTCACCAAGTAGCTTAATCCTTTTTTTTTAACACTACTGCGATGACAAAGGCGCAAATGAGTGTTTCATAATTTTGTTGCATGTTAAAATTTTTTGCCTTTTTTATAAACACAAAATGAGCACACGTTGGATGAAAATACCTCCTTTTAAAAGCAAATCGTTTAACGCAAAACGCAATTCTGTGGAGCGTCCCCTGTGCCATTGGTTCGCACCACAAAGTGATGTATAACAATTTCACATACCACATCTTACGCAGGCTTGGAAAAATATCCATTGCTGTGTAAAAAAAAAAAATATGAATACGTTTCAAAAAATTAACCGGGCATTGTACCCCCCCCTGGGGAAGGTATCAGCACTGGTGTCATATGTTTTTTTTTTTCACTTTTCGAACGTCTACACTTTTTTGCATAACGCGCTTTCCAAACAGTGGATAAATTGGGACGCCCTTAAAAATTAAAAATTTTTACAAAAGCATTCACTCCAAGATATGCATGTAATTTTAGGAAGCAAGAATTTTTCATTAAACCAGGTAGGTATCAAGTAGATAGTCAAATGCCCCTTTGCATACGGTTATTTCTTCGGACAACCACTTTGAAATGGGCTAATATAACAGGAGTACATGCATATATAACGCAATAAAAAATGCTAAATAGATATTTTTCCGCTTTTTTTCCATCTTGTTCATTTTTGTAGCTCCTTTTTTAAGCTTTAACCCTTTTTGGCTTTTTTTTTTTTTTCCCCCACCACTGTTTCCTTATTCGTATTAACAATTTTCATATGGGAAAAAAAAAAAAAAAATTAACTTAAGCTTGTCGTGCATAATTTCCCTTCCATTTGGTGCAGCTATTTTTTCCACGCTTAGCAGCTCGTTAAAAAAAAAAAAAAAATTAAAACTTGTACGTTCTACAATTGCAGAATTTCAAAGCATTCAATATTCGCTGTCGTAACATTTCAAGAAAAATGCTGCACAGAACAAATGCGTTTTTCTGAACAGTAGACATATGTAACACCCCTTATTGTTATTCCCTTTTATGTGGCAAACTTAGCAAATCATACGAAAAAATATCCATGCGTATTTTTCTTTTTTCCAAGAGGTCATGAATGACATACAGCTTAAATTGTCCATTAAAAAAAAAAAAAAAAAAATTGCTTGGTCATGTGCAATATTATTAATGGTTCGTGAAAAAAAAAAAAAAAATCTTAAAAACGCAATTTGTCATAAATAATATAAACAAAATGTTGACTTTTAAAAATTTTACAATATTTCTACAAATTTTATCATGCCAATGAACGTATTTGTATGACATAAATTTTATATGCATGTGTATGTTTTTTTTTAAATGCATATATTGGTTGTTTCCCGTTTTTACATCATTTTGATTTTTGCCTTTAAACGTTAAAAGTTTGCATTTGTTACAAAATTGACACTCAAAAAATTTATGAACAGCCAAAATATATATTCCAATTATTCGCTGTTCATACTTTTTTGAAATAAAAAAAAAAGACAGAAGTTCAATTCAGTTCAGTTCAGTTCAATTCTTA
>NC_020404.1:902033-948094 GCF_000321355.1 Plasmodium cynomolgi strain B
TTTTTTTTTTTTTTCGTCTTCCCAGATTTTGCTGCGCAGAAAATGTCTAAAAAAATATGTTCATCATTTTTGACAACTGCATTTTATAGGATATAAATTGTTCCTTTCACTTTTGAATTGTGTTTTTAAATAATATCATTGTGAAATGTTTCCAGTTTCGCTTTTATTTTCCTTAATTTTGTCCTGCACGTTTTTTTATATTTGCCAAGAATTACGCGAAAAACATAAGTATATGATAGAATAATAAATATGTATTGTTCTTATGGGTGCACTGAATTAACATGTTGCACACTTGTACACACACATGATATTGTTAATTGTACACACAGAAATTTTAACTTTTTAATAAATCATGGATGAGTAAAAATATTTCTTTAACACGCATAATATGTTTCTTAAATGCTGAACGGACAGAACGTTGTATATTACACCAGATCAAAATTGTATGTAATGATATTCTTTTCCTTTCTGTTGCATAATTTTGTCACAAAATATGTGTATATTTTGTACGTGTATGTTTGTATACGCGTATATACACATATTCGTGTAATATGCATCTCGAAGACATAAAGACTCAGAAATATATGTGCGTACGTAGTTACATGAACATATTTAACGTCACATATTCACATATGTTGCACACCAAAAAATAGAAAAGCAAAAAAAAAAAAAAAATGAAAACATATCTGCCCCGTGTTTTAATGGCGGACGTGTTACACAAATTTTGGTGAATGTTTGTAATTTTGGTTTATGTTGTTTGTTCTTTCGCAGATGGTTGCGCGCAGTGTTTAATATTTTTCCTCGCATATATGCATACGTATACATGTGTTGTATGGACGCACGTGTATGTATATTCATCTTAAATCTGTTCACACGTGCGCGTTTGTATATACACATGTGACACATTTGCATATATTGCGTCCCCCCTGTTTTTTTTTTTTTGTTTTATTTTTTCAATATATTTTTAATTCCTTCACTTTAAACATTTCAAGGGGTGACGCGGAAGCACACATCCCTGAAAAATGAAATTAAGCGAGTACAATAATTTGTAGCATTATTAGTTAGAAGCTTTTTTCCCACCCCCCTTAACACTCATAGTGTCCATTTTAATACGTCATTTAAACAATTTGTAATTATGTGGTGAAGATTTATGCTTTGTTTTATGAGTCTTACCAACCGCCGCTTCTTTTTTTTTCGCCCTTTTTCAACGTTTTTATTTCCTTTTGTGTGTCTTTTTTCCGTCCTTCCCCACGTCACATCGGTAATTTGTCAATATATGTGTATCCTTAGCGTAGTTTAATTGCCCAATATAGTAAGAAGTAAAAATGAATGAGCTATATTCGCTGTGCGAAGATATAGGAGAAAAGGACAAAATTTTAATTTCGGAAAAATTAAGGAGTATCCTTGACCAATTTCAGAACAAAAATAAATGTTACGTTTCCGAGTTCGTCGTCCTAAGCAGAACCAGATTTTTTAAATCCATTAGCAACTATGGGGAATTCCTTCTGCTGCAGTCATCTTCCCGGGTTATAGGTAATTACGAAAATATTTTGCGCTTGTTACATAAAGCAAGGGTCTACTTAGAATTTGTCAGGTGTCTAAAATTCACTGAATATAACCCCAGTAAGAACAAAAAGTGCGAAGAGGATATTTTAAAGTTCATTAACTATTTGGAGTCAAAGAAGAGGAAACATTACCAGCACATATGTGGAACACTGATCAAATTCATCATTACGTCTCTCAAAAAAAGTGATACTCCTGCGGATAACAAACCGGACATTGCCGAACTGGAGAAGCAAGCTAATCTTGACAATTACGAAAAAAGCAGCATTAAAAATGACGAAAAAGTTCATGATTCTACCATAAGTGAAACGCATAAATTGAAGGATAACGCAGATGCGTGGGACAAAAACTGTATTGACGAAAAAAGCGTGATCGAGCCCTTTGACGAGTTGGAAGAATATGGAGATTATCTATACAACGTTCTGAATCAGATGGATAGTACATCGTGGAAGGATAAAAAATATGAGGAGTTCCTAAAAATGATTAGCCTGAATGATGCCATCATAAATGATGAAAATGAAAAGGCAAAAAATTCAGAAAGTAGAAGCTTCACAAACCTTTCAAAGGTAACAAACAACATTATTTTGTTGCCAAAGTATTTGGAAAATGTAAGAAATTCTATATATAACCATCAGAATAAGTCAATATCAGAGGTGCAGTCCATGATTGAGCATGCCATGAGTGATAACATAAAAGCTCCCTTGTTTAAAACAGGGAAAATAATAAGCGAAATGCTTCCCTCTCCGGATTATGAAAAGTATTGCTCTAACACAAAATCGGATTTTCTAAATAAACTGGATGATACATCCATAGTGCAGGACATGGTGTTCAAAATTTTTAACCTAAACAAAAACCAGTCAAGTAGTGGCGCAGCAGTCCCATCAAATGTTTACAGCGTGAACTGTTACGACATTTTTAAAATTATATTAAAAGGGATAAACTCTCTTAAAAATGAAAACGAAGAAATATATCTGTTTCTTAGACAGCTGCTTAACAAAACGAAGAAGAACTACACCCACATGTGCAGCAAAGAAACAACAGAGACGCATTTCAACCCAAGTGATAAATTGAATTATTCTTTTCTGCCATTGCATTTGTACAATAACACTAGTGACATTTGCAGGGAGATATTAAAATATGCCATTTGTAATAACGACTTGGTGTTCACGCTGAAGATAGTCGACACCTTTTTAACCATAGCGGTATATGAAAACTCGCTAAAATATTTGGTGCATTTTTTGAACACCCTGGCGGAGTATATTATTATCCCCTATCTGCGAAGTGAAATAAGGTCGCGTTACAAAAAGGTTGGTGATGATCGAGACCTCATCAGTGGCAATAAATTGGAGGAGAAAAAAAAGGATTGCACTGTAGTAGGTGTAGAAAATAGTAACAAGGAATTCTGCTCCAGTTACACAAACTTCAACAAGCTAATGTGCAAAATTCCGTTGCACGAATACGAATCGCTGAAGCTGTTGGAACTCTTTTCCCTACAGTATCCTATGTTTTTAAAAATAAACAATAACCCACAGAGGTGCCTGAAAGATATCGCCAAGCCTTGTGAGTATTCCAGTAATGTCCTTCCCACGTACGGATCGTACATATTTCAAGTGGCAGTCTCCTTCGAAATTGACAATTCTATAAAGGTGTTGGATGAACTTGGCTCAAAGTGCAAGATAACATTTCAGCTGGTGGAAGATGAGGGGAATGAAGAAAACAGCACAGATGGCACTTCGGAGGAAGACGTGAGTAAACAAAAGGAGTACAACTTTTTGGAGATTAATTTTCAGCAGAATCATATGTACACCAAATTGATGAAACCATCTGGTGCAGAATCATTCGCGAAGGAAAAGGATGAAACGGAAAGGGAGACTAATGACAAATCAAATAAAATGTCAAACGGAGAGCATAACGAGCAGGACGCTAACCAGCCTAACAGTATCAATAACACCGAAGTAACCAGTCATGAGAGAGGTAAGAACCGGACGAAAAATGCGAATAAACTGATCAATGTGTACGACATTACGAACATGAACACCATCATATTTGACATACTGATCGATCAAGGATGTTACAGCAATGATGGGAATACTTGCGATTTTCAAAACGACCATGGGAAAATAGTGATCTATTCCAACGGAAGGCATTTACTAACAACAAGTATAAGAAAGAAGAACTCCCCGCTAGATAACAACATACTAATAAATAACAATATAAAGCTGAAGGTGTACACCTCACGCACGTGCATCTTTGAGTTTCCAAAGGAGTGTTTCTGGTCTTCTGCATTCGTCGATGAATTAGTAAACAGAAAATTAATCCCAGATATCAATCGAAACTTTCTCCTCAGAAACCCGCTTAACATAGTGGAGCTTTATAATAAGGTGTCCATTGCTCTGAATCGCTACATGTATCGTTTTTGCGATTGGAATGACGACGACTATAGGAAGATAATGGAAAAAGAAACCTCATACACATTATACAGAAACATTGATATTTACACCTTTGAGACGCTAATTAAGTGCACAGAAAATAACAATAAAATTTTGACGAAGCTGTTCAAATTGGCCAAAAGTTGCGCAGTTCCTGGGGGTGGACTTGTCCCTGATGAGGACCAAGGCAAGAACGAGGTTTACCCGAACCGTTACACAACCCATTGCACGAGTGAAACCAACGACCGTGTGGGAATGTATAGAGAGTACCTTTACGAATGGAACCAAACTTCCGATTCGCAAATCTGCGCCTTGAGCATTTTAAAGTTATATTTGAAAAACAACATGCATGTGCAAAATAACAGGATTGAAAATAACGAGAACTTTTACTCCCTGTCGGAAAGATTGATTACATCGTTTTTGAAAATAATTAAGCTGAAAACTCCGTTCATAAGAAGAGACGATTACTGCGTAAGTCAATATTATCAAATGGAGGAGTTGGACCTGAATGGGAGTTTATGGCTACTCAGGAGAAATGTCTTTCAGATACTACTAGAGGCGGATAAAATAATTATAAGCAATGTTTTTATGAGGATTCACATAGAGACCATCTTAAAATTGCTCAGGTTCTTTTCCGATAATAACAGCCTTGATTCGCAGATAATACTGAAGCTGTTAAAGTCTCTGGAACATAAGGGCATTTTGGAAATAATGATGAAACGGATGTTAAGTGTCCCATATCACAACTGTTCAAGCGGTTCTTATAAGAAGATGAACTTAAGCTCCACTAGTCGTTACGTAAACTCTAAGAACATGAACTCGTGCACATTCTCGTCAGCGTCGTCTAATTCGACTATCTACAACGCTAGCGTGGATAACATAAATGATGCGAATGCAAACAGAAATAGGGAAGAAAAACGAAAGAAGAGAAAGTATTACGAGGAAAACAAACACGAAATTGAGAGATACGAGAAGAGAAAAAAAAACACCAAGAGCAGGATCATAGACTGCACACACTTTGGAATATTCGTCGAAGAGCTAATTTCTCTTATAAATCATCAAACAAATGATGCAATCAATGTTCCCGTTGTGCAGTACAACGAAGAGAGCGATTTTTTGATGGAGAACAAAGCGTGTGATATTATTCATAAGTTGTGTTCTTTCTATGAAGATGAATGGAGGAATGAGAGCTGTGCAAATTATAGCTACTTTGACTTTTGTGTAAAAATACTGAATCAGATAAAGCATAAGAACAATCATGTGAGCAGTGCGAGTGAAGTGGCCTCTATTTTTTTGCGGGGAATTGTGCTGATGCTGACAACATACATATTGACCATAGCAACGGAATATGAAAGCGCGAAAACGTTTTTGTATCAGCCGGTCATTCCGTTTTACAATGCGTACGACGAAATGGCAAGGGAGGGGGAATCTGACGATAGGAAGCATGACTCCATGATGCAGTTAAGGAATGCAAAATGGGCAAAAGGCGAAATAGAGCAAATGGAAGACTTGGGGGACACCAGCGAAGAGGACGAATCGGCGCGCAGGGACTTGTTGCCAAATGGGTCCAACATATCGTCCACCTTGAAGAACCATTTATTTGACACGCTCAGCAATGACATGGAGGATAGAAGCAGTTGTAACAGTAAGTACTCCAGTTTTTTTAGCCCTAGTTCGTCGCTAGACACAGAAAATAAGCATTTCTTAATGTATGCCAAGTGTGATAGGAAGAAAAAATCTTGGATTCCCCTGGTGAGCAGCCCAAACCATGGCCTACTAGATGATGTCATATCCCATTCGGACGATTCAGGATCGCACATATATATAAACAAGAACGAATTGTCAGACTTCATTCAAACCAGTTTGGAGAGCATAAATGATGAAAATGTGGATGTCACGCTAAATCAGAAGAAGTCCATCGAATCGCATAATAGCAAGAGTAGGCCCACGCGCCTCTCCGAGTATTACTACAACTCGGACGAGTCTGAAGAGTTCTACATTAGAAAAAATTTGCAGGACTATAACGAAATGAATAGCGACTCGAACAACTTCAAAACACAGCTGAATGGTATAATGTATAAATTTTCCAAAAAGAAAAAGTACATGAAAAATGGGAAGAAGCTTAAGCACCTGAGAAAGAAGATAATGAAATATAAGAATGACTCCAAAAAACTGAACTTTATATTTTCCCTTTTGGAGGAAATATTAAAAATAATGCTGGGTGTGGGGTTGCGCGTCCTTTCGAGCATTTCGTATCACTACCTGTACGAGAAAAACGGGATGCACAAATTTATATACATATTTGGGTCTAAGGTGATTCGAAATGACTTAAATGACAAAACGTCATTTTTAGAGTTGTGTGAAAATATGATTAAGCCGAAGAGTCTGACCCTCTTGCAAGCGTGCAATTTTATCATAAGCGGAATAATACCCTGCCTGGGATACGTCACCAACCTTTTTGTGGATAAGAAAAGCAACAGATATTCCTACATCAAGGAATTGAAGAATTATCTGTCGTTAAAAATGGCCCTGAACATATGGCCCATGTTTTTAAAGATAACATTGCAGGGCCTCTTGACGTCTAGACATCTCTCCTTCGAAATGTCGGTGCACAAGGACAGTTTGCATCCCATTGCCGAGTGCTGCATAAGCATTACAAGTTTGGCCACTCATTTCTTAACCTTCTTTACTGTTATGTCAGACAATGTTAGCAAATATGAAATATACGTGAATATGAGGAAAAACCTGATGAGCGCGAACCCGTGCCCCATACCGCTCATTCTGATCAATGCCGCAAAATACATTCGCATTTCGTCAAAAAGGAACAAGTACTACGATTTTGAGAAGGCCATAAGGACTATTCTGCTTCAGCTTACAGATTGCTCCGTGTGCGACTATGAGAACTACCTGTTCAATCACTACATAATTCCGGAGAGCATTTCTAGCTTCTTATCGGCTACGAAAATGACTGGCGAGGAGGAGATGATCAAGGAGGGATGCCACAACAGTATATTAACAAATCGATCCAACAATGAAATTAACATAAGTGAGCTTAAGTCTGTGGCAAAGTCTTACATGAAGACGTACAAATCGATGTACGCACAAGAGGAGGTAATCCGTTCGAACAATTTTGAAGGGAAACACCTTGGCAGCAAGACGGAAACGGAGAAGGCACCCACGGGAAACGAATCCAGCAAAATGTGCTCTAAGACAAACATCGAATTTTTGAAGAGACTGATGAATAATGACAAGGATGCTGTAAAGTACCTGGGCACATTTTACAACGTGTTCCACAAAAATTTCGAAAGAGCCCAAATAGCCTTCGTTGCTGTGTTTTTGTACCTCATCGGTTATAACCACAGCCAAGTGAGAGACATGGAGAATGACCCACAGAATGGTGTGTGCAGTAGGGAAAAAAAGGAAAGTGCCCTCATAAGTGAAGCGCTAGAAATGAAGAAAATAACCATAGCGTGCAATTTGGCCAGGCAGGGAGTAATTGACCTGATATCGAAGAGCCAAATACAGCATCAGAAGGGAAGCATCGAATGTAAGTTTTCGTCAAAGTCGAAGAAGAGCGAAGAGAAAGCGAACGATAAAAGTATGGAGTTCCTGGAATTGTACAACAAGGAGGTGGACGAAGTGGATAGAGTGGACGAAGTGGATGCAGTGGACGAAGTGGATGCAGTGGACGAAGTGGATGGGGTGAACGAAGTGGATGGAGTGGACGAAATGGATGGAGTGGATCAAGTGGGTGCGGCGGACGAGGTGGGCGATAGGAAGGGTGCGCTAGATGAAAAGAAGCAGAGCATTAACTCTACCAATAGTGACGAACAGAACGAATTTGTATGCAGCAAGAGTATACCGGAACATGGGCAGCAACCCCTGTCAGATGCAGAACGGGATGGGTACATTTCGTGCAATTTGAGCAAAGAAGAATTAAACTACCTGAACGATGTGTTACCGAACGCGGAGAAGTGCAGCAACAAAAGTAGCGAGCTGTCAGCAGTAGACTTAATAAAAAGGAAGAGGGAAAAACAAATCGATAAGATATTAAAAAAGTGTGAATGGATTATTAATACTTACCCACATGGCTTATGCCCGATAGTTATCAAGGACAATTTTTCACACGAATGGGATGAGCACTTTGTGTTTATGCGTCGAAATTCGTATGACATCCCCATTACTGCTAGGAAGATATACTCAGATCGTAGTGACTTCTACTTGGTGCAGGAAGCTGCCACCATGCCAACCTTTGCCAGCGCGTTAAAAACAAATGTTTCCTCCCTGAGCTATTTTGATCAAATCCTTAGACACCCAAATAATATTGATGAGAAACTGGAGTGTATACAATTTAGCACGGAGAATATTTTCGGAAAAGGGACGACTAAAAATTTGTGTCTTCTGAAAAGATTGTTAAAAACGTATAAAAGGAATGTTAGTTTGAAGGACTCCAATAATGGAGATCCCAAATCGGACAAGGAGAACGGGGAAAATTCAAAGCAGCTACATATGTACGTTGGTAACAGCAAGACCAGGAATTTCTCCAACAGTTGCCCAAGTTGCGATAGCGCCAATTTTTACAATGATGAGTCGAACTTTTATATGAATTACAACTTCTGTGAAAAGAATAATGACAATTCGAACAACTCTATTATTATGAAATACTCCAATCATGGTAAGAATAATGTGAAACATGGTGTTGGAGGTTTATGGCAAGATTCTCGGTTGACGAAGAATTATATTTTCCACCACGGCAATGATGTGACTCCAGGAGAAGAGCTAAACTCAACCATGGTAAATTGCAAATCTGACTTTTATTTTTTTTCCCCCAAATCGTTTGATGAAAATGACTTCATTAGCCGAAACGGCAACAACGGTAGCAAATGGGACTGTAGCGCTGGGTACGTCACGAAGTACACCAATTCAATGTTGGATTATGAGGAAAACCTATCGGACCATAACTTGTCCGAGGTACACAATAAATGTAATGGTCTTTCCAAATCGCAAAAAATCTTCTCCATGCATAAGCAAGACTTTATGAGAGCGTACCATGACGAAATGAAGAACAAGCAGGGATCTGACAAAAAAAAAGGATTCCCCTCCTTTGACTGTTTTAGAGGTAAGGTCACCCCGGTTAATTCGAAAGACGTGGACACAGATGTAATCGTAAATGTTAACAGCATTATGGACCAGAGCGTCGACTCGAAGGACTTGTTGCAGTTAAAAGAAATACTAAGCTTTTTAATTAACGACACGGATCTTGACACCGTTTTGAATATCATCAGAATAGAGCAGCTAACCACCCTGTGTCGTTACCTTATCAGTAGGAGCTTAAAGTCTATGCTGTGTGCAGGAATTTTTGGAGGTATTAAAAACCCCATAGTGAACATGAACAAGGATAATAATGTATGTCCGAATAAGCGATCCCAAAAGGGATATAACTCAAATTCGGATGACATTAAAAAAAAGAAGAAGAGTAACTGCAATGAGAAGAGCGTAGACAGGAGTGGGTTCTGTGCTAGTGAAAATTATGCCAATGTGAATAATACCAACAGTGGAAGTGTGAATCTCCCCGTGGGTAGTAGAAACCAGCAAACTATGTCAGATGGAAAGCGCCGCCTACTCGAGACGCACATACCAAACGGAAACAAAAAGGAAAAGGGGATCTCCTTCCACAAAAAGAACAGACGCATCGCCCTATGTGATAATGGCAAATTTGGCACGCTCCGGGACCAAAGGAAGTATAAAAATTTCGAAACAAATAAGAAGTATAGCAAAGATGACAAGAGGAAAAAGGGGATATTTGAGCAGTGGAGGCAGAAATCCGCCAAAAGTATGCAGTGGCCTGTCATACTGGACTTGCTCGTGCCGTCCTCCAGCAGAGGTACATACAACGAAGACAACAAAGCAATTTCCAATATCGAGCCGTCCCTCTTCTCCGTGCAAAATTATGGCTGGATGCTTCTGAAATTGTTGCACATTATAACGATAAAGTTTAGGAACGTCTCTCCGTTGAAGAACGTGATTACACAGATGAATGAAGGAGGCAGAAACGGTGGGAGTAGTAGTAGCGCCTGGGGTGGTGCCCCTGGCGGCAGCCAAAATGTAAAGAACCAATTTTCACACCACTACTGGTTCACGCAACCTATGGAGCACGCCTTGTCCTTTACCCTGACGGATATCACGAAGAGCACATGTATATGGTACCTAAGGTACAATCGCAAAATGCTGATGAACTCGTCTAACTTTTCGCAAATTATAAAAAATTCCATGAACACGCTGTGGATTGAAAGTGTGTTGCGCTTGATAGCTTTGCAAATATGCTTACGAGTGAAGCCACTGAATGATAGCAGATATGTAGTCCCGTTCTTGTACCACATGTTGACTATCTGCCAGCCGCTACTCAGAGAAGTGCACCTAGACAGTGAGAATTTGAAGAAGAAGCACATAGCAGGAAACAGAAGAACAATTTTTATGGATGCAAATAATTCGCCATTCGAAGTGATATGTTCTCATTGCCACAAATGCATAACAGGAACTTCTAAAAATGTGAACTCTAAGATTTTCCCCATTGGAAAGAATTTAAAAAATATTAGGAAAATAAACTCCAGCGAAATGACCTACACCAAGAAAGCCTGCAACACCAGTGAGGAAACCAAAAATATGCTCGACGTAAAGGGATATATACATTCAGAACGTGTACAGAAGAAGCAGAAGAAAATTAAACAAAAGGTCTTGCGCGTGAGGAACTACAATTCTTCAGAGCATGAGCACGAACATGATGTGATATTGGACAATGTAATCACAGGCATTGTTGTGTACCACGAAACGGTTAACAATGGTGTGCCTGTAAACAAAAAAATGATTTTGCAAAATTTGAGTGGTTTTAAAATAAAGAAGGAGTACACGCACGAAAATCAGTATTGGGCGTTGTGCACACAGCAATATTGCAATTCCCCCCATTACACATTGCCGCTAAGAAATGTGAATAAGTCGGTCAAGCATACGAACAGAAATATTTTCCAAAGTGTAGATGACGAATCGAATTCATGTTACTGGTCTATCAGTGGGGACCCCGTTTATAACATTTATGGTAATGCCAAAGCGATATCAGATGTGCAGCTAGAAATATGCGTCAACAAAAATTATGATGCGTCTGTGAGATCCTTCCTCAAAAAGAACAATTTCGAATTGGAACTTTCTATTAACAACGATGTGAATGACGTGATAAATATTTGGACGAAGAAGAAGGCAATTATTATAAACAAGGAGTTGATAGAGTGCACAGATCCGTGTGCCGCCAGCCTTACGGGAAATTCATCACGAAAGGAAAAATCAGTAGATAACGAAAACGAGTTGGTAAAAAATGAACTCCAAAAGGTCTCTAACGAGGAGAACGAGTTAATAAACTCAGTGAGCAGAAGAAGCCGATTTGAAAATTACATAAATCGAAATTATGAGCATGCATCAGAACACGTTTGCCAGTGCAGGAAATTTTCCACCGATTATGACCTTCCTAATGAGAATAACGACTGGTCGTACAAAAGTGTCCACTCTGAAAATTGCAAAACGGGCATCAGCATGAGTACATATGACGAGAACGATAACTTGAATTATAAGAAACTAAAATTGATAAGCTGGAATTTGATAAAAACGATCTTGTGGGGGATCCTAGTGTCTGGTGAAAATTCCCACGGAGAGAACTCAGATCAAGTCGTCTCAGAGAGTAGAACAAAATGTGTAAAGAATAATCCAAGTAGTAACATTCCGGAGGACATAAATGAGGAGTACACCTATGGGAATAACTACACCGATTATAAATCTCAGTTTTATTCGCTTCAAAGGAAGAGCCTCATAGAATCCGTTCTAAAAATGATCATGTCTGTTTTGATAAAGCTGTGCAACATTGTGAAGCTGTACAATGACTTGACAAAAAATCAGCAGGGATCCTTCTATATCAGAATTAGTAACACAAAAATATGTAAGGAGCAAGTGAAAGATTGTGAAAAAATGATCACTGATTTTATGTACTCCTTGATAAATTGTGTTCAGAATTCTCCAACGGGGGCGGTGACTCTCCTAAGGTGCTTTCTCTTCGGCCAGGATAATCCTACCTACCGTTTTAAGAAACTGAATAAGCTCAATATAAATTGCAATTTTTACAGACTGATCACGGAATGTATTAAGAAAGCCCCTAACGACGCAGACGACATCACCGTTTTTTTCAAAAACTACTTTGATAAAAAGATTGTAAAAATGTATGGAATAGATCAAGAAAGTAATTCGATGAACCAGGTTAGAAAGATCAAAACAACGACCGTTGCCCCAGTGAGAGGGAGTGCCAGCAATGCGGCCTACAACAGCGTGGCTGCGTCACCGAAGGAGAATCTCAACCATGGAAGCTGCATAAGGCATAAAGGAACGAACATGAAAATGTCTAATTTTTTCTTTAAAAATTATGACACGAATGTGATGAGAAATTATAAGCAGAGTAAGATACATGGATTCTTTCTGCTGAGGTGTTTGCCCCCCATTAAGATGTTCCCGAAGCAGTTGATCTTACAGGAAACGAAAAAGTTGTTTCATAGCGAGGTGAGTTTTTCCCACGAGAGTAGTACCGAATCGACGCCTAAAGAATATGATGACAGAAAAGGAGTCAATAGTGCAAATGAAACGTGCCAAAATGATGAGTTGCCAGTAAATACAAGTTCGAAGGAGAACATTTCTTCTGTCAATTATCAGATGGACATAAATACGGCCAATAATGAAGGAAACTCCCAATGTAACAGTATCAATGATATATTAGGATTGATACCGAGGGTATCGTACAGGAATCACCCCTTTGATGAATTGCCCCAATCTGAGTTTTTCATGTCGAGTAGACCGTCAGACGATTTTGAAGCGAACATGGAAGGAAGAGTTCTGAGAGTGTTGCGTGGATTAAATTTAGGAGGTGTCGTTTTATGCCTAGCACCACTGACATTCCCTGCTTTGAATATTGGTCCGAACGAAGTAAACGATATAATAAATTTTCGTATTCAGACGAGAGGCCGCTTCGGTGTGACCGTTGCCCCAGCAGAATGCGTTTTGTCGAACGTGTCCGAAGTATTTGACAGAAATGACGTAGTTGGATTTCGCACAAATATGTGTCCTCCATTTAGACACGACGTGTTTGCCGCCAATGTGCAGTATGAGCTAGGCGATTTATTGAGCGTAAAATTCAATGTAGAAGACCAGCAGAATCAGAAATGCTTAAGAACAGAACTAATGGTTTCAGGGGTCAGCATCGGATCCGTTCTTGAAGTGCTATTCGAAGCAGATTCGCAAATCGAATTCGAAAGGAGAATGAACTTAATATTTATTTTTCAAGATCCGATGACGATTGTGTATGAGGGCCCAACCTTCAGCATGGAGTATGTAGACCCAAACAGCAAGAAGTCCAGGAATGCCAGAAATGAAAAAAAAAATTTGGATGAGGAGTACCTGAACGAATTTTATGCCATTGCTGGGCATAACAAGAAGAACATAAAGAAGCAGTTAAAAAAGATAAAACTAAAAAAGAAAGAGTTCTACGAATCGGTGAAACTTTATCAGTCCATTCTCGATTCGGACAATGAAATATTGAAGGACTTGAAGCATGAAGTTATAATAAGAATGAACACAACGTTGACTAGTGTAGCAGACCATTTGAGGAAGAATTCATCAGCTTATTTATTTATGGACCGAGTAGGGGAGAACTTCTCACATGTTAGCAATTTGGAAAACATTCCCCATTTTAACAAAACGAAAAGCCCTAAATTGACACTTCTAAACACTCAATCGTGTGAGGCACTGAGAAATAAGGGTCCTGCTAACCTTGATAAGGAGAGACCCCTCCTGGATAAGAGGACGAACAAATATGTGCATAAAAAAACGCACAATTCGGTATTCAGCAGCACAGGAGGAGAGAAATATGAAGCGCGAGAAGGTAATGCTCGAAGGAGTGATATGAAGGAGGAATTCACCTTTTCCGATCAAAACACTTATAACATAATTAATTTTAACGAAAATGCGAATGGCGCAGATCACACAAATAACGATGTGAAGTCCAAAGAATTGCGGAACCGCCCCTCAGAGATTGACAAATTAATGCAACAGAGGAGTGACCAGGCGTATGTCATGAATCAAAATTCGTCTCTCTACGTAAATGTGTACAACAAAAAGGGGAAAGCAGGGTTAGATATAAACAAATGCATGAGAGAAGTTTTGTCCATCATATGCGTCTTGGGATTAAATGTAAACCCCGAAGAGAAAAAAAAATTTGAAGATAAAAATCAGGATGGGAAGAACTCCTCCATTGATGAACTTCCCTGGTTGTCAAGCTTATCCGAGTTAAAAAATTCAGTAGCGTACAGTTTGGACAGAAAATGCGTCGAGCTGTTTTTCTGCAATTTGGTAGACATCATCTGTAGTGATGTTTTCCTCCACGCCATTTTTAATTTTGTTACAAAGAAATTGCACAAGAAGGAGGAGACCATGAGCAAGGTGAAGCACAGCACAAATGGGGCCAAAAACAACAAAAAGGTTAAGAAGAGGTTTAAAAATTTAAGCGAATTTGAGTCTAAGAAAGTTCTAGAAACAGCGGCAGATTCATACAACCAGAATAGGGTGAACAATGAGAACAGCACCAACAGCGCAAATACGTTAAATGAGATCAATATAAACAATTGTGGCTGTATGGACAATAGTGTAACCTCAGGAAATGCTAACAGCAATAATGATAACTCTTTAATGAATTCAATTTTTATCGAAGAAAATGGATCGTTAGAAGAACATGAAGAAAGTCAGTTAGGTAATGACAATCAGGAAATCTTTATCAGGAAGGACAAGCTCAAGCTGGCAGACACGAGCTTAGACAACAAGGGTTCAGATTTTAAGAATATTTCCTTTTCAGATAAGGTTAGCAAAAATGGCTTTTTCGAATATAGCCTGTGCTTGATTGGAACCAAGGCAATTATGTGTTGCTGCATTTTGTTGCGAACTCTGCTGGAGATGAATTCCGATGGGTTCTATAAACCCAATGAGAGTGTGTATGGGTCTTTTAAGAAGCTTCTAAGCTTTATTAAGGTATTTTTCTTCGTGGATATTGGCATAAGTGATGCGCTGATAGTGCATTTTGCGAGGAGGAACTCTGTGAACGTTGAGCACCTCTTTGGCAGCGGCAAGAGGGGAGCTTCTGAATGGGAAGCTTCTCAAGGGGGAGGTCCTAAACATGGTGACGCACAAAACACTACTTCTGAACCTGCCGTTGCGATCGCCTCCTCCTTCGTCGGCAGCTTCCTGAACAAGGCAGAGAGTGAAAACTGCAGATTATTCTCCGAAGACGCGAAAGACGTCTACTTGGCGCCCCCCTATACCCCCGATGGAAAGAGCAGCGTTGACAAGGAAGGAACCAAAAACGAACAAGTGAACTTGTTAGAAATTCTAACGATTTGTGGAATTCCATCGGACTTTTTCCAATACTTTAACATAAGAACTCCAGCAATTAAGAATCAGCAGGTGATAACTCAGAATGACACGTTCGATTTGTGGATCTACATCCTGAACCTCCTAGCTTGTTTCAACAGCCAAAGTAGGTATTCCCTATGTTTCCCCCAGAATGTCCATCAGCTAAGTAATGGCTGCGTGAAGAGTGCCCTTTTCGATTTTGAGTATTCCAATTCGAGTTTTTCCAACAAGATAGTACGCAAAACGGCGAAGTTTTTTGCAGGGTGGTTGTTAAAAAAGTATCTAATCGACTTAAGCTGCGTTATGGCATCCTTACTGCCAAAATTGTTTATGGACGAGCTGAGAGAGAGCTTGGTAAGAATAAACGAAGGTGCGAAGATTGGAGAACAGGTAGGGACCATCAACAGCGGCTGCTTGGATCTCACTACAAGGGGACCCATTCCGTGCAGTAATAATAATAATAATACCATTGTGAAAGCGACAAACCTGAACAGGAGGAATAAGAAAAATGAAATATTTTCGAAAAAAAATGGGGAAGGCAAAACCAACATGATGTTCAACAACGCAAATGGCAGAGTGTACGATTCGTCTGGTGATAAAATGGACGGAGAAGATAGCCAGCATTACTTTGGTTACGACCCTGCTGATGGAAATAAGAATGGCGCTTTGTGGACGGATGACGATGGCGACTATACGCAGGACGATAGAGACGAAAGTTTCAACAACAAAACGGTGCACCACAACAATGAGAGAAGAAGCAGTAGAATAAGAAGAAGAAGCAACAAAATAAATAACATATCTGAGCTGATGAGCGGCGCGTTGAAGAATAAGGAGGAGATGCTAAACATATTTAGTGTCATGTACCTCTTCCGCATATGCATTTATTACCTAAGTAGAAGCAAAGATTTTAGGAAAGAGGATTATTGGCAAGAATACCAAGGACAGATTAGAAACTCGAAGATGAAACAAAATGTGTATAAGCTGCTTAACGAGAAGAGTTGCAAATGTTCCCTCCTGTTCGGATGGCAAAGGATATTCTACCAGTGTGTAATCACTTGGGATGATAAACAGTTAGTAGATCAGCTGCTGCTTATAATTCAGTCCGAATTGCTATACCATTTAGTGGGTTCTATTGCTCAGAGCGTGTCTCAAAAGAGAGTGAAAGTGGACATGTTTTATGCCATTTCTCCATCGGTTCACGTTGCGCACTGGATGTTGGATACATTTGTTAGACATCCCCTATGTCCATCGAGAGTAAGATCTTGCTGTGTTACTCCCTTAGCAGTTACCTCCCTCTTTGGGTTAATTATGAATGGAAATAGACTACCCATCTTCATTGGCATAGATGCATGCAGACTGGTGTACTGGTCTTGTGTAGTGTATATATTACAAAACAGTCGGAGCCACAAAAAGTATAAGAAATTGCAGGACATTGATATGTTAACGCAGTTTAGCGTTGAAGTTGACACGATGGCTGACGATTACGATTTGAAAAGTAAGGACTATAAGAACTCCTTGGAAAGGAAAAACGAAAGATACAACACTCTTCGGAACAAGTACCAACGAGTCAAGTGCAATTACCACGCATTTTTGTCTTACCTTTTTAACTGTGTGCACATTTGTGGCTCCTCCCTTTTTAACCAAATTTTGAACCTGAATAGGGAAAACAATTACAAAAGCACAAACGGTAATAAGAACAAAGCCATCGACATCAGCAACAACAATGTTAGAAATAATAACGAACACGTGAACAACATTATAGACAACCTAAACAACAACATTAATGATATCCTCAGCTGTATACAAAACTCCGCGAACAATAGGATGATAAATAATAACTTCAACGGAATCAGCAGTGTTAGCAATGAAACTATCTACAATTTGAACATAAACAACAGGGCCAGTCCGAACATTTCCTCGAACAATGTGAATAACAACAGCCTGCAGGAGAACACCGAAACGGTTAACTCGTGTAATAATGGGAACACCCCGACAACTGCCAACACACTGTATATAAACACCACGGTTGGTAGTACCAAGAACGAGAAGAAGTCAACTCACAATTTTGCCCATTTTGATCTGTTCGAAAATAAGGAGAAAAGCACGTACAGTCCTCTCAAGATTAACGCAGCGTTACTTATACACTACTTCGCTTGTGCTGCGTACTACATTAAGAAGGTCGATATGTGTAACAACATGAATTACTACGATGAGCATGTGCATACTAATTTTAAGCAGTACTGTCTTTACCTATACGTGGTGGATCACGTGTCAAAGATGTATGCTAAGAGCGTGAGACGAAGCGGCAGACTAAGAGGACTTCCCAAGGTGGATGAATCGAACCTTGGAGCAGAATCTTCCCCTTCGGATGGCTTGAAAAAAAACCCAAATGAAAGTTCGCAAGATTTGTGCGATTTTGCCATTAAAAAGGGAGCAAAAAATTGTTCCATGCAGCACAGTAAGGAGGAAGAAGAACAAAAAAGGACTAGTACACTCAAGGGGGACAAAAACAAGCACCTATTCTTTGCTGAGAATAACAAAATTATGAATGCCGTGGAGAGAAGAGACATTCTAGATGACCCCTACGAGGGCAACTACCCCGAAATGTTCGTCGACAATGTGCTGCAGTTGAGCAAGAAAGTTTGCGCAAATGTCATAATTGATATTAATGAAAAAATACACCACGTATGTTCTCCCAACGCGGATGTGATTAAGCTGAAAATAAAGGATATGTTCCCGATACCTAAGGAAAAAACGGAGTTCTTTGCACCAGGGGGGAGATACCCGCAGGGGCACCATGACAGTTCGCACAAACAGGGCACTATTGGAAGCGACAATCATAATGTAGATCGAATCATGCATTTAGTGCAAAGGGAAAAGGAAGAACTAAAGCATGTCACCAGAAAGGCGATTGAACACCCTTCGATAGTGTTCAGCGCGGACAACGATTTTCACTACGTTCTACAAGAAATTAAGCATAATAAGGTTCAAGAATTTTTGTTCCTCGAATCGAAATCGTTAAGTGCGGACTTGCACCTGGACAGTGTTGGAAAGGTCAATTTGGGTTCCCATATCCAACTAGTTGATTTGTGTAACTTGCCACAAGCTTTCATTCTAACGGGAGATTCCGAAATATACTCAGGTGCACACAACTCTTCCTTTAGCATTTCTCTTGGAGTATCGAATAAACAGAAAGGCGCAGTGCATCGATTTAGCGATTTGGTACATGTAGAAGTGGGGCTACTAAATGTGAGTGTCAATTACGATTCAGGACAAAAAGACACGTCGCACAGTCTAGATGAACCAAACATGGGTGAATTGAAAAGGTACAGGAACTGCAAGATGTCAGTCAATAGAGAATTTTACAAAAACAGCAACAGTGCTAATTCGCACAAACTTACAGAGAATATGCTCATTAGCTATAACAATTACGCACAACACGATGTGGAGGCAGAAAAAATGTTAAAGTATGCTTCTTTCTTACCAAAAAGTGTGGAGAAAAAGGTGTACGCGAAAAGGGCAAATCCAAATGAGTACAGTTGTGCCCATACAGCAGATGCGCTCCACGCGAAGGCGACTAAACAGGTTAGGAAGAATCATTTGAGCTACTCCGCAATGAACAAAAGAGGCACTAGCGGTAAGAGGTTTTCCATGAACAGCTATGAAGACGAAGATGGAAATGGAAATGGAAACGGCAGTGGCTGTGGCAGTGGCAATGGCATTGGCAGAGATAATTATGACCAGTGTCTCATGTCCGATGCGTACGACATTTCGTACTCGAAGACGCTATCCGACATGAGCGCCACGAATTCGAATGATGCATACAACAGGGTGAACAGTTCTATCACGCTGAATATTGCGGACGGGACGGTGTCGACCATGGGGTTATTTTTCGACAGCGCTGTTGAAAATCCCAAGCCCCTAATGAGAAATAAAGTATCCTCCGCGGATAACGTTATCCTAAAAGTGAAGGTCATTGGGAAGCAGGTTCTGTGGTTCTCGAATGAAACTCTAGTTTTTCGAAAAGAGTTCAGTGCGCAGATGACGAATTTTGTCCCACTCATCAAGGTAACACCCATCGTGCCACATAACAAGTTAGACGAATTTCAGGATAGTACTTTTGGCAGCTGCTCAATTCACATGAAATTTATTGACACGAATGAAAAGATATTCGTATCGCCGCTCACCAACTTTTACTTTAAATTCGAAAATGTACACAAAATGAAATATAGAAATAACTGCACGACAAATATGAACAAGAATTGGAAGAGAAGCCTGTGGAAGCGCACGTGTTTCGTCCTCCCAGATGCCGCCTGGGCATGCAGATCCTCAACCAAAGTAGTGAAGAAGAGCAAAATGCCCCTCATAATAGCGCAACCGGATAATGAAATACTAATACATTATTATAGTTCCAAGTCTAATCACATATGCAGTGGTGACCCCTTTTCCAACACGTTATTTTTAACTCCCAATATGCAAATAAAAAGCGAGCCGGTAAACTTTGACAATGTTATGCATTGCAAAAGTGTGCAGGGGGACAAATGGAATTTTCTAACCCTAGAAAATGTCAGAAGTGTAAGAAATGTACCAGTCATCAATTACTACGGTGTTGCCAACTCGTATAAGCAATCAGAAATGGACAAAATTGACTTAGATGCACTGAACAGTTGCGAGCAGAAAAATGTCAAGGCTATTGCGAGCATCCAAAATATAACCAACATACAGAAAACGTACGCGAAGATTCTCGAAACGAACACAAAGAAAGACATGGAGAAGGAAAGCTCTAACATAATCATGAAGGGAGAGATGAATCTGCACAACCATTTCAATAGGCTGTGCAAGAATGAAGATATAGGAATGAATGCGAAGAGCAATTTCGACATTGCACATAACTATTCCAAGACAAATAAGAGCAGGAGCAATGAAAGGAAGAAGAAAAGTTTAAATGCTAACGTGGGGTTGAAGGCGAACTACTACGATGTAAATGATGTGAATAGAACTCATTACACTTCCTACTACCACGAATTGATCCCAGAAAATAATGGCCGCAATTTTATGCACAGCAACTACATCAATGATTACTTCACCACGAGCAATGACTCCAATGTGCACATAAAATATAGGCTTCACAATTTCCACAAAATAAAGAAGGACTACTCGTATAATGTAAAGTACAGCTCCATACAAGAAATTAACGACACTGGTACGCACGGGAAGGCCAAGTACATCTTCGATGAAAAAAAACAGAGCATAAACGACTCACACAGGAGGAAGAAATATATCAATAGTAACAAAATATTTTGCAAGGAAGATCATGTGAATGATGACAGCTATTCATTCATAAGTAATATGCACGACCCATGTGGCACCCTGAATGAGGACAAAGCGATGAGCAATAATATGTATGCCCCAAAGCAGGACAAGAAAAACGATATGAACAGCGTCGAACAGTACTACAATTATAGACAGCACGGGGATGAATCGAGCAACTGTTCTATGTATTACATAGGGTGCAAAGAGTTTAAACTCTGCGTCGATTCGTACGAAGCGCTGTTCCCCGCGAAACATTTTATTTTCAACTGTACCGTCAACTTTGAAGAAGGTGATAACAGGAACGGTGCTAATGAGGTGAAAAATTCGGTGGGAATTTTATGGGGAGGGTACCGTTGGTTATGGACAAGCAATGGGAAATTCATATGCCCATTGAAACTACCCCTCTGTGTGTCGGAATTTCCACCAGAAAAAATTGAAGAGTGTGAAATGGAAGTAGCCAATTTTAAGTCGAACGATAATTTGTGTGTCGAATTTGAGCCTCACCTCCAAAGCCTCTTCTTTTACAAAAATGGAAAATATGAATTTGGATTTAAATTTGACACCTTCTATAATTATAGAAACGCTGTGGGAAACTGGGTATATGAAAAGAGTAAGGATGCAAAAATGGAAGCTGCTCGAAATGTGTCCAAGTATTCCTACTCGAGCAGCCTCAGCAACGGAAATGTGAACGATTTTGGTGCTACCAAAAATGAGGATGTCAACAAGTATCGAAGTAGTACTAATGAGAAGGGCTCCCTGCCGAAGGATATGCATAAGATTCAGAAAGAGCAAGACATGAAGGATTATGGTAACGAAGTGGACACGGCGCAGGGGTACATGAATAGCCACTTCAACTCTTGTCATAACACCAAGGCGAGTAACCTGTGCGCACACTCCATCTCCAATGAGCATAAGTGCAGCAAAAGAGTTAGTGGCACAAATAATATGAAGAGTAAGGAGAAAAGAATGAATAGGGACACAAGCAGCGGTAATGGGAACCACCACGAGGATGTTACGGAAGATAGCGAAAATAAAACGGTGATGCGGATAAAAAACCACGTTAATATGATCAAATTATACAACTCGCTATTGCTAAATGATTGTGATAATGTATCCTCCATTCTGATGTATAACCCAGACTTGCTAGCAAAATCGGATGAAACGAAGCAGGAGGTATCCTTTGAGCATTACGAAATAAATCAAGAAGATTTTCCATGTGAACTTGTATCGTCTATGAAGAATATTATTTACGAAAAAGATTTAACCCCGCTCATGTTGGCTTGCAGAATTGGATGTGAAGAATGTGTGCAGAAAATAATAGAAATAGGAAAAGTGAACCCTAATAAAGTCTGTCACAAAGTGGAAAAGGAAACCCCCCTAATGGTTGCTGCACAGTATGGGTACAGTCGACTCGTGAGCATGTTAGTCTGTGTATATGGTGTGCAGATAAATAAAAAAGATGCAAAAGGGAACACAGCGTTGCATAAGGTGTTACTCCAGCCGTGCCCAGATGATGGGAAGAAAAATTGCACCTCGAAGATGGTGCAGCTGCTACTCAAATTAGGGGCCGACATCAGTTTGGTGAACAAAAAAGGGTTATCTGTGGAAGACTTGGTGCAAAAGAATTTAATTAAAAATAAGAAAGTAGAAGCTATTTTAAAAATGTGGATAAAGCTATCACTAAAGAGTAAGAAAAAGGACAAGAAAAGTTATATCAACAAGGACCTCATCCCCGGTTTGCTTTCCAACTGTTCCGTAGTCATAGGCCTTCCCATATGCTTAAACAACTCCAGTAATAGCTACTCCTCCGTGAAGATAAACTCCTTCGTCATTGGGGGCGAAGAGTTAGTTACTGCTAGAAGTTACAAACCGGTTGGCAGCTGCGACGATGAGGTGGACTGCAGCCAATACAACCAGAACAATAATGAATGGAAAGGCAGAAGGACAGACGAGGAATACTACAGCTGCGATAACTCCTCCAGAAATATGTCCATATCGAACTTTTGCAATGTAGATGGTAAAACGGATGCAAAGGGTGAAAAGGGCGAGAAAGTCGAGACGGATGAGAAGGGTGAGAAGCAAGGCCTGTCCAAAGGAAACCACTTTTTAAAAGACGCATCCGCCATGGAGAAAGTGAACAGAACGAGTGATAAATTTTTGGAAGAGCTAAGCTACGGCACACAGCTGAACAACTTTTCGGGAAGGAAACCAATTGGCAGATTAAACGACGCGGAGGATGCACACTTTGAGGAACGAACGAATAGGTCGGACCCCACAGACCAGAAGAGGAAGAATCCAATCAGTTATAAGGCCGACATGAATTCGATATATGAGCGGCTTGAAAGGAAGGTCAGCAGCGACAGCGGCCACACGAATCATTTCCCCTCCATGGGCGAAGGCACGATCTGCTCTCAGAAGGAGAACCTGAGCGACATAGTCATGTGCGAAAATGATGCCGAAAATTATGAGGATAACGAAAACCGTGGTGATAACAACCGTGATGGTAGCCAAAACGATGGTGAAAGCGTCGCCACGCTGAGCAGAAACAAATTGACGCGCAAACCGGTGGGTGACAAGCAGAGAGGGAATGGCCAGTATACATCCGTGGAGGAAGGACACAGCGAAGACGAGCGAGAGAGTTATAGCCAAGGTGCCCCGTACAGATTGTCAAGCCGGGCAAAACTGTGCAAAGATAAAAATGACTTACTGAACCATTTGATTGTCCATTCTCGAGGTGATGGTAAGTATGAAGATACCGACGTGGAGTTCATGTTGGACGAAGAAGAGAAGCTAATGAAAAATCGCATCACACAGAAGGAGGCAAGAAGTAAGGAAGACCTTCACTACGAAGATCTGAACTGCAAAGGAAGAAATATCAAAAAAAAATGTTTTGTATTTTCCAGCACGAGGAAAAATATGTTCAACTATCAAGATCTGCAAGGAAGTCTAATCGAATTTATTAACAAATCAGGTGTCTTCTCGGACATATTTAAAAATAATGGATACATGGATGCTAAGAGTATCCCCAAATTTGATGAACTGAAAAATACACTAATGCAAATTAAGAGTGAAGAGGATGTGTTTAAGGGATTTCAAAATTTTCTGGAATTATTTGACTACCTCTACATGGATGAAAGATTAAAATATTTCATGAATATCGATTTGAAGAAAAATTTAAAAAGCTGCCACAGTCTCCTGGACTTAGGATACATTCTTCTCAAAGTAGACAGCTTCTCTAACATTTTTAACAGCTTCAAATTGAAGTGGAATACGAGTATGCATGATGAATGGAAAAAGAAGCTACTAAAAGGACTTGGTATTTTCAACGAATTTTATGACATAAAATGGGTGACAGATTCGTATACAATTTATAGGTATGAAGAAGACATGATAGAATCAGCTTCCCTTGTAGATAAGGTCCTACAGAATGGAAACAACTTGCTGTTCTATAGTAGCCTCATGAATATCATCGATGAGAAAAGGTCTTTCTTAAGAAATGGTATGTACGATGCACATTTGTTTAGCGACATTTTTAAAAATATGGATGTGGAGAATTTAAACAGAGATGCTTTACTGTACGACTTTTGTTCGAACAAAAATATTCTGAAGGAGTACCTCTTTCATGAGAATAACAAGAGGCTAATCTGCAACAATGACTGTAGCGACGTGACGGACAAGTATAAGAATTATATAAGCGAGTGTTTTGTGAATGGAGGCAGCATGAAGGGGTACGAGGACCACTACTCGGCGTACGACACCGTGGAGGAGGCCAATGTGACGAAGGAAAGGAAGTCCAGAAAGTACCACACGTATGATAGGTCCTCTTACAGGGTCAGCTCCAAGCAGTACATCCCGCTGTTCAAAATTTCGAACGACATGTATAACAGCGTAAACGATTCCAACAAGGGGGGTAGCCCTTCGAAGTTCGCGCCCATTGGGGCGGCAAATGGTGCAACAAATGGTGTGGCAAACGGTGCGGCAAGCACAACCGCTAACGCTATCGCTACGGCTATCGGCAGAACCTCACATAATGAGAGCAACGGCAGGGAAGAAATAACCCCAGAGGATGCCCCGTGCAGCAGCGCGTCCAACTACTACCAAAGTGGCAGTAACAACAAAAATGAATTCGTGCACAGCGGAATGCAAAGCGGAATGCACAGCGAAGAAGACATCAACGCGGAGCACAGCTTGACAAAACATAGCTCGATGCGCTCTATCAAGTTAGACATCGGGGGAGATAATCATCACGTGAGTAACAACAATGCAACGTGTAATAGAAAAAAAAGCCAATTCTTGTGTGGGAAGCAGCTGAGAAATGCCCTCTTCATGTTGCAGGGGAATTGCGAAGAGGAGAGCAATAATGGAAACGCCTTGAAGCAGCATTTTCCATATGAAGTTTCCAAAACGTACGGTCATAAAAACGGGAAAAATACGAATGACTTCATCACCGAGGAGGAACGAGAAAATTCGATCCACTGCCAATTTAGTAGCAACAAAAATGACATGGCAAAAAATTATATCGATGAAAATAATCACTTTAACAAAATAAACAACAGATATGATAAGAACAAAAAACGTTCTATGCTGAATAGCGTTTCGAAGAAACACAAATGGAACCCCCCCACTGCGTCTGACCATTACTATAAGAAGCATTCTTTGGATGGAAGTTTCCTCCGCGATGAGTATAACGATCAAAATGACAAAATGGATGATGAATATGACCTCATGTGTGAGTTGCAATTTATATCCAAACCATGCGACAATGATATGATAAGAGAAGAATGCAACAAAATTTGGCCACACACACTTGACACCTATGTGCTACATATATACGACTTGATAAGTAGCTATATGGACTCTTCAGAAAAAATAAGTTTATTTGTATACCACGCATTTGATATGGAAAAAATAAAAAAAAAACTCCCATGTAAAACTTCCCAATTGTGGAAAAGAATAAACATGTCCTTGGATGACTTCATTGAGGAAATAAAAAAGGTTCATAATTTTACCATGAGAATTGTATACCAAAGTAATTACAAAAGATATGGGATGTTTCCTCCAAACTTCAAAAAATATTTTGTGCTTTCTGATGAATGTCTAAGATATATAGCAAAAAATAAAATGGTTATGACTGTGGATTATTACAAAACCAATGTGTACGAAAAGAATAAGCATCTCTTTTTGAAAATTATTCAGGACCGTATCACTTTGTTGAATAAGTTTAATACGTACTTTGAGAGTTGCCTGCCGATTACGGCTGTATTATTTAACAAGCCCGTGATTCATCTGGAGGAGCATGGGTTGCGCACCTTGGAATGTCCTTTGTGTTTTTTCGCGGATGGGGATAAGTTTCTACCGTGGAGTGCCATGAAGGTGAAAAATGGAGGCACGCGCATGGGAAGCGGCTGCTTAAATTCGCATGTGAGAATCGACACGGACAGTAGCGAGGGTAGGAACGCCTCTGAGGGGATTGACCATGTCGGAAGTGGCAATGTAAGAAGTGGCAATGTAAGAAGTGCCAACCCGTGTGCGAGAACGCGAAGGAGAAAGGACGCGTATGAAGATCCCACCGGACTGAACGACCAGGGTGGACCCAAGGAGAGCATCACCAACGTAGCGTCAAAAGTGGAACAAGATGGAAAAAACAAATGGAACAATTTGGTCAATGCTGACTCCGAGAAAAACGATCATAACAGCGCGTCTACTGAAAAAAATAATTCTATCGTAGAGGAAGAAGGATTGATGTACAAAAATGGCCCCTCGCAGAGAAAAGGCGAGTGCAGAAGCATTAGCGTGGAAAATGAGTTTATTAGAGCCAATTTGGAAAATGTGCAGAAAGGAAACCCAAATGGAAACTTCTACACTAGTGGGGAGAGCGAAAAGGAAACCCAAGAGGACTCATTGGCAGACTGCATAAGACACTGTAAAAATGGGTACACCTCCAGTAAAATGGTTTTAGCGATGGGCTCTTCGGACCTCCCCGTACAGCTGTCCTCCTACCTGTTTGTTAAGAAGTTGCTTAAACATGACACCTCCTTAAAATTGTGGAAGGATTGTTTGAAAAATATCACCTCGTCCAGCTCGGAGAAATCCAATTTAACGCTTAGAATAGACAGAGGCATGGCTGCAACGGCGAAAAATATTGCTCACACGATGTGGTACCAAAGTACGTACTCTTTGCTAAACATAGACACACATAAATTAAGAGGAAAGCCAAGGGATAGACCTTTCATGGTGGTATTTATAGGAGAAGGAGCAACCGATTTTGGAGGTCCCTTTCACGAATTTCTTTCTTCCATTTCGAGAGAAGTTATGGGCAAATTGTCAGACTCCCCTGATAAAAGCTTACCCATATTTCCTCTGTGCATTCCGTGCCCTAACTACACCCAAGCAATGGGAGGACGCCAAGATACCGTTATCATTAACCCTAAAATTAACTCGTACAATGTTAAAGAATCCGATTATGTTGGCGAAATAGACATGATTGATAATTTGGAAAACTTTAGGTGGCAGATACTGCACATATACAATTCGATACGAAATATGAAAAAGAAATTACACAAGTCGCAGAACAGCATGTACCAGGGGGGTTATAAATCCAAGGAAGGAAATGATTCTTTGGATGAGGAGGAAGGACAAAATGGGGAAGATCAGCACCTGTATGATGAGGACTTCTCGGGAGGTAAGAAAGACGCTAGAGAAAAGTTAACCGATAAAAATGGAGATAGTCACAGCCATGAGAATAGGAGTACCCAAAATTGTAACATAAATGCAAGTGGGACATTGGAGAGAGCCACTCCATCACACAGCGAGGGAAATGAAAAGGGGAATAGCCATGTTGACAATTACGATTGTATGGGGTCTGCAGGAAGACATGCGGAGGATGCTAGCAGCAGTGGAAGTGGCAGTCCAGAGGGCAAACACAACAACATCGGGGAGGAACTGCCCGGAGATATGCTTCCCTTACATGGGGGAGACAAGCTAGCCAATCGGGGCGCAAGGAACAATGACAAAATGTACCTCTTTGGCAGCAAAAAATCTGTTACATTTGAAAAAATACAGCAAGGCAATAAGATGGACTTCCATGTGGATAACAAATACGAGCAAAGTGGCTCATACGAAAATTGTGACTACGACAGCGATGTGCTCGAAATTGTGAACAACATATCGCTCAAAACGAGACATGATTTCTTGAACAAAATATTAAAGAAGAAAAAAACGAAACGGACGAAAAAATCGTATGTAGCGAAATGGACCAGAAAAATGTCCACTCTGACAGTTTCAAAAAGAATAGCAAAAATAGCAAAAAATATGATTTGAAGAAAAACCATATGAACATAGAATATGATGAGAAAACTACAAGAGCAATGGAATTAGCCATGTATGAATCCCTAGGTCGAGTTATGGGGATGTGCATATGCATAGCGTCGGCTTTGAACATATGTTTCAATCCAATAATTTGGAAGAAGATATGTGGAGCTCCACTAGAACTGCAAGACTTGTGTGATTACGATTTTGTCGCTGTGGAAATGCTCAAAACGTTGAAAATGGTAAACTGCGAAAGGTCCAGTGGATGGAATATGGAATTAAAACAATCCCTAGGAGATATCACCTTCATAACGGAAGACTCCGGAGGAAATTCCATCGAGTTGATAAGAAATGGAGCCAACATACCAATCAATTTTGACAACTTGGAATTGTTTATCCGGTTAATGACTAGATGTAAAATGAATGAATCA
This sequence comes from Plasmodium cynomolgi strain B, assembly GCF_000321355.1. Taxonomy (NCBI): domain Eukaryota; phylum Apicomplexa; class Aconoidasida; order Haemosporida; family Plasmodiidae; genus Plasmodium; species Plasmodium cynomolgi. The sequence goes on from NC_020404.1 coordinate 930,565, forward strand.
TCCAAAGGGTTGAGATATCTACTTAAAGGATTCAGCTCCGTGATTCCTTTGGGTCGACTAAGGTTGCTATACGAGTTTACAAATGTGGAGCACATGGTTTGTGGTGAAAGAGAAATAAATCTCGATGTCTTAAAAGCGCATACTTGGTCGAATGATTTGAAAATAAAGGACAAACTGTTTGCAGTACTGGAAGAATTCACGAATGAGCAGTTGCAGTCATTCCTCCGATTTGTTTCAGGAAGATCAAGGCTTCCCACGACAAAGAATGACTGGTATATGATCATAGATGTTGACAACCCTAACCACAGTATCAGCCAAATGGACCAAAGATTACCCACCGCCGTTACGTGTGGCTTTCGCTTGTTGTTGCCTCAGTACTCCAGCTTGGAAATTCTGAAGGAGAGGCTCCTGTACGCGATTAAAAACTGCACGGCGATTGACTTGGACGCGTACGTGGTGCACGACCAGATGCAGCTCATGTACGGGGAGTGACGCGGTCGTACGCGCATGGGCAGTGGTGCGATGGTGCGGATATGCGCCGATGAGGTGATACGCCGATGCGATGTTGCGCCGATGCGATGATGCGCTGTTACGGATGATCTTGCCACTCACGCACGCGCGCACCACGCGCCTATTCGAGTTGCAAAAAGGTGAAAAAAAAAGAAGCACATGAATGCCCCTTCATGGGCATTTACGCATTCGCGCCTTCTACGCTTGTCCCACCTGCACGGGGAAAGACCCCCTTTTGATAAGCGGACTCCCCGTGCACCTCATTTGTTTCACCCCTTTTTACCAATTGTCTGACCTTGTTTAGTGTTATTAATTTTGCGTTTGTGTTCTGATCTTCGATTTTGTTTGCCTATTTAATATTACTTCACATTTGTGCGTGCTGGGCGAGATCGCCCACGAAGAGACGGAAAAACGGAACGCCGAAAAGGCGCAAAAGCACACCTGCGTGTGTTCTATATGTGAATGCAAATACGAAAACTTGCAGACCGTCATACTTACACACGTGCAAAAGTGCACATAAAGAATTTTACCAAAATGGATGTGACACCCAGTTGTGAAGGGGTCTGTGGGACGCTTATAATGAGCGACGCGAGTTCGCTAATTTGTGCAACACATGCAACACATGCAACACATGCAACACATACAACACATAGGTGTAGATATATATACATATTAAAAATTTTCCATTTATGGGAAAAAAAAAAAAAAAACTCACATATGGTACCACCTTTGTACGCACTGGATTTTATCCTGGTCGCACACCTTTCCACTTTCTCCCATCAGATATTCGTGTGAACCGTTGCCTTTTGCGTTGGGGATTCACTCACGGTTACCTCCATATAGTTAACACTGCGTGCCTTTAAAATGGGCAAGCCTATTTCCTCTATTATTTTATTTAAAATATAGAGCCCTATTTCTTCTGTGGAGGAATGCTTGATAGGAATTTGCACACAGTCCCGTTTGGGGAAAGAATATTCGGAGTTATCTTCACATGTAATTTTGAAATTGTCGTTAACTTCTTGGATGTTTAGAACATCACTGTACATTGGCAGAATGAAATGATGATCCAGCTGTTTGCAAACTGTTCTCACTTTTTCTTTCAAAATGGAAAAGTCGATTACATATCCATCTCCTTGTATATTCCCCCTTAGTTTTAAACACACATTATAATTATGCCCATGCAAAGTTTCCCTAAATCCTTTAAAGGCAATAAAGTGTGCGCAGTTGAACGAAAACAGAGGAGACTCCACTAGCAGTTCTGCTATCTGGTCACTGGGCTTAGCTGGATCGGGGTTCATGATGACGCCACTTCACTCGTCCATATGTTTTTCTGTTTAGTTTGTGAGAAGGAACCGTTGTTGGTCGGCAAGCGTGATTAGCAGGGGGGATTAGCAGGCGGGATTGGCAGGCGTGATTAGCAGGCGTGATTAGCAGGCGGGATTAACTAGCGTGGATTGGCAGGCGGGACTGGCAAGCGTGATTGCCTTTGACTCAAGGCATAAATTGGTTAACTACGAGCAATGTGAGACTGGACCCGGCGTGGAAAAACGGCCAAGGCGAAGAACCGCACGGATATGTATGCACGTATGTATTTGTACGATGGCTGCATATCGTAGCGTGCGCCTCTCGCCCACAAGTGAATAATGTAGAAACGACGTTGATAATGCCTTGCGGTGGAGTAAACAATTCATTGTTACGGCAATTATTACCTTAGCAAGAACTCATTTCATGCATACATAAAAAAATATACGATGCTGACTTACATGGAATAGTTCACTTTAACCGAAATACCGCTTTACATTCGCCAAACAATTTTGCTCAGAAAAACGAAACATGCTTGTGGTCTCATTTCCGTCCAGCATAAAAAATAAAAAAAAGTGAAAACTTAAAAAATGTGTTAAAATAACACGGTATTTTATGTCAGTTAATTAAAGAAAAAAGATTTGCAAAATGTTGTGCATCATTTAACCCCGTTTGGAGTTGTTCCAAAAGTAATGTAATGCACGCGAATACAAATTAACATTAATGGGGAAGAACAAATGGGAGATTTAGCATATGGCGAGAAAAAAATGCGCAATGAGTCTGCATATATCCCCTTTAACTGGGGGAAAAAGGAGAACATTCACATATATACATAGCAGTGTAGATGCACCTGCGAACCCCTGCCTAATGCCCCACAACCTTGTGGTAGGCTAAACGTGTGGCTGTGTGAGTATTCACATAGGTGCAAAAAATCACATAAAAATGAAACAGTGCGGAATAAACGCAAATAACAAATTGGGGGGCGGAGGGGGAGGAAAAACAAATCCACTCCGTATCACTAAACGACGGTAAAATGACAAACGAATTGAGTTGCACACTACTCGCGTGTACAAAAATTTAATTGCAAAAATATTACACGTAAAAATTACAGTTAAAAAAAAGGGAAAAAATGAAATTCGTACACATGCGAATCCTCGACAGACGCAGTTTGCAATGGTCCCTTTTTAAATAGTCCTATTCTGTAGCACTTTGTACTTTTTGGATGATTTTAAGGCGGGGTCGCGGAGCAGCTGGACGCCATGCAGGTAATACTGCTTATCTTTTATGGTAAGGATAAATACGGTTTTGTTTTTCAGAAGTATTAAGACCTTGTTCTTGGGGGTTACTATTTTGAATGCCTGCGGGGTGAAAAGCGCATGTGTGTGTGGTTTACATAAATCTACATATATTCACGCAGGAAGGGGAGTGGGGGAAGTAACCCTTTGTCTAACTGCGCTCATGCCTGCGGAGGTATAGCCACTCAGGGAAACAATGTAAGTAAAGAATGATGACAAGAAGTCATCGAGGAGTAAACACTTCCTCTACTCCTTAACATAACTGTTAAGCTCATTTCGTATCATTACATTTTGCGTTTCCAGGATGATTATCCCTTTGATCCCAATATATGAAGCACAACGAGACTTGTGGATTTCAATTTCCGCTCCGTTCAATTCCATGTCATTAATTGTCTCTTGGGGCAATTCTTCTGTATTCGTCAAATCGAGTAATTCGTTCACGTAAATATTCCACATGCAGTTTAGCTTCCTTGCATGATCATACGTCGTTCTATTCTCCGTTGTAACTTTATAATTTGTGTACTCATTCGATGACAGGCCCACTTTATTTTGCTGCTGTTTCGAGTTTCTGTTACAACTCGTATTGTCTGTATATGTATTTTTTAAACTGTCCTTGATGAATATTTTGCTGGGCAGATTTACACAGTTCTTCTGAAGGGGGAGTGGGAACAACGGGTGATGAAATGGTGCTGAGTGGTCGATGACACCAAAATGGTGTAAACATGGAGGGAGTATGGCCATATTGACATACGGGTATAGGGACATACGGGCATACGGGTATACGACATACGGGCATACGGGTATACGACATACGGGCATACGGGTATACGACATACGGGCATACGGGTATACGACATACGGGCATACGGGTATACGACATACGGGCATACGGGTATACGACATACGTGGATGCCTTCCGCCGCGTCCATCATCTTTTACCTTCTCCGTTTCGCCATAGTCCACGTACAAGGCTCTTTCCGGCTGCCTGTTCAAAAAAGGATGATCTTGATCTTTTGATCGATTATTGGTGCACTTTCTTTTGCTGTTACTCGGGTGGGTGTTGCTAGCATTGCGCTTGTTACTGGGATACGACACGTCTTGGTTTGTATTTGAATTTGTATTCAAATGGGAAAGGTTCTGAGCATTATCACGAGTCGATGCAGATGGCAAATTTTTATTTGCCTTTTCATTCTGCTGAGTGGACTGCTTGGAATGGTTATTATTTGAGTCATTTACATTTACCCGACTTACTTTTTTTTGAAACAAAGAATAAATAGCATGACTAGGGTCATTCGTCTTCCTTCTTTTGGAAGTTCCTCCTGATGTGTCTTCTTCCATGGTTCATTCAGCTAGCTATTATCCGTTTTTTAATAAGAGTTAGAAGAGTTAATCAGTTAAGCATACGTTCTGGATTTACTTCCCCGTTACACGAAATGTTTCAATGTAGGGGGGAAAATTCAGTTATCATATTTTTTCTCCCTATGTTGTTTTTCACTGTTGTGTAAGTAACCTATGTGGAACTGTGACAATCTCATTTGTGTTTCTTTTTTTTTGTTCGCCCTTCTCAAGCCCTTTTTTTTTTTTCGCTAACATCACAGAGGGGAGTCACCAAAATGAGGCGTTAAAAAATGGAAGGTTGTAAAAATAGGAATTACGCTAATTTATTTTTTTTCACTTCTCCGCTTTGCAATAAAAAGGCATATGTGAAAAACCTTAAATGCGGTTCAACAAAATGAGTAATCACCAAGTGGCGCGGTTAACATATGCTCGAAGCAGTTATTAATAAAAAAGCAGATGATGCGTAAAATGGATGAGTAAAAAGAGAAGGCACTAAGTTTAAAGTTGTAATTGGTGTCTTACGTGCAACTACTCAACGAGTGAGTGAAATTTACACACAAAACAATTTTTCGGAGACACTCACACGTCGGTAGTGGACTTATAAACCAGCGTAGATGTAAATGCATGTGCTCGTGCATATACACACATAGCGACACACAATATAATACCTATGGGGAAGGGCATAACGTGTGGATGCGCTACCAAACATAGTTACTCATTTTGAGGAGCCCCTACACAGGTATATCACAGGTGACATATGGTATTACCCTTACACGGTTGCAAAAAATTTTGTTATACTTGTTCCCACATTTTATGGCTCAATCGGGGGAAAAATTTTCGTCACAAACATGTATATACCGCTGACGGTACTCAAAAGGGGGTGTAAGATGAGCGCATTGGTATGTGCCCTTTTTACATGCAGCAACAGTGACCCATCCTTTTTATTATCATGCCAACAACACAAATGTTCGGTTTATAACACATGCGTGGGAGTCAATAGGATGGTTAACAAACAGGTACGTGTCACATAACAGTGTTAAGCATGTGCCTACAAAGATACGGACAGTGAGTCATGGTATCGCCCCTGTATATATGTCCCTTTTGCATTTTTAAATGTATATGTTCACTTTTTTTTTTTATTCCAAAAGAACGCAGGAAAAAAAATGTTTGTATGCCTGAGTTGTATACCATAGGGCATACAAAACAAAAATTAAAATTGTGAAAAGTTTCGAAAAGTTGCGAACAGTTACGCAGCAAAATTAAACACAAGTGGCAAAATTAAAAACAACGGACGGTAAAAAAAAAAAAAAAATTCCGATGTGGAAGAAGGGACTACTTGGAACGTTTCCCTTAAGTGTAACAATCACAATACAATTGTCGTTTATGCCATCCCTCCGATGTGCTTAGAGTAACATCCGCGCAGATTGGCAAGGCTGTTCCACTGGGGGGTAGGGCCAAAAGAAATCCATTAAATGTAATATCTTAACCCGGGGGTGATGAAAAATAGGCCAACTCTTAAGTGTACATGTGGTGAACGTGTATGTATACAATATGAGCATTCATCCTTGAAGCCGTTTTTGTTTGTGCCAGCTTAAGTTACCCTTACGCGGGGTGACATGTGGCTCATGCAAGAGTGGCATATATATGTTTCATGCATAATTTATATGGCGCTTTCCAAGGCAGCAAAATTTATTTGATTTTTACTTGCTTCCCCATTCACCTCCTGTGCCCCCCCTTGTTGCAAATCACTTTTTGTTTATTTTGTGATGAAAAAAATATGCCCCTCCGAGAATTTATGCTTCACGCGCCCGGTGGCATCGTGTTTCAGCTCATGGGCAAATGGGGTATGTACATATATATACGTTGTACTCAAATACGCCATGGGGCTGTGTGCGGAGGTTAAAATATAAGCATATAAAGCTATACATGCGCTACATCGATATGTACATAAATCTCTGAACGTACGGATTAAAATTTTTTCAATTTACCCAGCTCACATTTTAAATTTAATTGTTTGTACAATTCACCATTTTGTAATTTTTTTTCTTTTAAATTTTTATCCTTCATGCAGTTTAAAGAGGGAAAAAAAAAAAAAAAGGATGTTGAGAGGGGGAGATATCCATTAATAATATGCCTGCTTGCTTAGGTAAGCGTATGTGCCCTGTGTAAACCCACGAATGTGTATATACCCTTGCACATGTGAAGGGGTTATGCGTGTAGAACCTAATCGTAGCAGTCACGCGCGAAAGTACCTAAGTGCGCACGTATGCACATTAGCACATGTGCATGTATAGATAGCCCCCCCCTCCCCACACGTGCATGTTGCGAACCTTTAACGGGTTAAAAAAAAAAAAAAAAAGGCATCTCCCGTCAAACATAATGAATAACCCGGAAGGCAATGGAAACATCACCAAAATAGATTCAGGACAATTGAATGTTATCGACATAGATCAAAATATTTTCCGTAACAAAAACTCCTTCCCAGTAAACGAATCGTATAGCCAAAATGACAATAAGACGGGCACAAATGGAAACATAAAAGATGTAAGAATATATAAAGAGATGTACGAGGAAAGTATTAAGAACCCAGAGTTATTTTGGGGAAATTTAGCAAAAAATAGTGTCAGGTGGTTTAAAATGTTCACGAAAGTATACATTGGGAATTTTAAAAAAGGGAACATTAGCTGGTTTGTTAATGGCAAAATTAATGCATGTGATAATTGTGTAGATAGATGGGTCGAAAAACATCCAAACAAAACTGCAATAATATGGGAAAAAGATACACCAAATGATTTTAAAAAAATAAGTTATCAAAAATTGTTGGAAAGGACTTGCAAAATTGCCAATTTATTAAAAATGTATGGAGTGAAAAAGCAAGATGTGGTCACCATTTATTTACCCATGATTCCAGAAATTGTGTATACCATGCTAGCATGTGCTAGAATAGGTGCTATCCACAATGTCGTCTTTGCTGGGTACTCTGCAGGCAGTTTATGTGATCGCATATTGGACTCCAAGTCGAGTGTATTAATTACAAGCGATTTTGGCATGAGGGGAGGGAAATTAACCAAGCTCAAGCAAATCGCGGATGCGGCTATGGAGATGTGTGGAGACGCCATCAAAGTCTGCATCGTTTTTAAAAACAAAACGAAGATAAGTGACGCGAATAGGGCATACCTGGAAAGCACATCGAAAAGTCAGTTATGCCACTCAACCAGCGTCGACTTGAAAGGTTCTGATAGTTATTTGGCACAGGGTGCAACCCGCGTGATAAATGGCAAGCAAAATGGTATGAACCAAAATGAGTACGAACAAATGAATAACAACAAATGTGACAGTACAAAGGGTTACTTCAACTGTAAGCCCAGTCAAGAGAGGGACAGTGCCTCCGTTTATGCGTGCCCGCTGAGGGAGGATGATTGCGTTGGCGGCGCGGCGAGCCACCACGCGGAGTACGCCAGTCGCGCCAATTGCGCCAATCACGGTAACCACGATAATTATGATAATCGCGATAACCATGACAAGCATGATAATGGCCCCCATGGCGACCCCCCCCGCTGTAACGGGATGGACACCAGCAACCACTGCAACGCCCCCCTCGAGGAGAGCACCAACAGCGGTGGCACTAAAGCGAAAGGGGTACACACCCTGCATAAAAAAATCTGCAAAAATAACAACCTAGGGAAGAAAACCCCCACATCAGATAAAACACACTATAGTAACGAAATTGGCAATGGGCACAACAAAGGCAGTCTGGAAGGAGAGGCTACTAACAACATGGGAGACAGGAGCAGCCACTCCTTGGGGAAAGAGTCATGTGCTTATATGAATTCAGTGATGTGTAAATCGTTCATGGAAACATCAAAGGAGAGCATAACATTTGAAGGGAAAGGTTACCGTAATAGTGATTCCAGGAAGAGTAATTTTGACGAGAATATATGCACGTTAAAAGAAGGTCGAGATGTAGACGGTTCCGCGTTAATAAAAAACATGAGAGCCTACTGTCCAATAGAATATGTAGACAGTGAAGACTTCTTATGTTTATTGTACACATCCGGTTCTACTGGAAAACCCAAAGGTGTAGCGCATACAACCGCAGGGTATTTGCTGTATGCCTACACAACGTGTAAGTATATATTTGATGTAACTGCAGATGATATTTTTGGTTGCGTTGCAGACATTGGGTGGGTAACTGGCCATACGTATGTTCTATATGGTCCCTTACTGAACGGAATAACCACCATCTTATTTTCTTCCATTCCGACTTACCCAGATTGTGGTAGATATTGGAGTTTAATAGAAACACATAAAGTCACACAATTTTATACGGCACCTACAGCACTTAGAGCGTTAATGAAACATGGGAATTCTTACATTGAAAAATATGACCTGTCATCATGTCGAATTTTAGGGAGTGTAGGTGAACCAATAAATCCTGAAACTTGGAGATGGTATTACAACATTGTTGGGAAAAAAAAATGTGTAATTGTGGACACTTATTGGCAAACAGAAACGGGAGGAATCGTCATTGCACCGATACCCAATTTATTTAAAATGAAACCTGGGTGTGCTACTCTTCCATTTTTCGGTGTCCAGTTAGAAATTCTAGATTCTAAAACGTTGGAACCTTTGAATGGTCCTAATGTTTGTGGCTTGTTATGTATCAAGAGTCCATGGCCAGGCATGCTCAGAACTGTGTATGGAAATCATAACAGGTTAGTAAAAACTTATTTTTCTTCCTGTCCTAATTATTATTTTACTGGAGATGGTGCATATAGAGATGAAGATGGTTACTACTGGATATCTGGGCGAATTGATGATACTTTAAATGTGTCAGGTCATCGCTTAGGAGCTGCAGAAATTGAGCATGCCTTGGTGCAACACTCCTGCATCGCGGAGGCAGCCGTTGTTTCGTTCCGTCATGTTGTCAAGGGGGAAGGTATTCTCTGCTTCGTCGTTAAAAAGGTGTGTGTGTCTAAAAAATGGGGAGAGCTGGAGGGGGGAGAAGCAACAGAAACACTTGACCAATGCGTTGATCGCAATGGAAACACAAAAAATGCGAATACCCATTTATCATATACTTCCAAGTTGGCGGAAATGGACACCAAGCACGTGAGTTACACAGATGAGAAAATTATAGAAGAATTAAAATTATACGTTAGACGAGCCATAGGTCCCATCGCCACCCCGGATCTAATTTGCATAGTGCCTGATTTGCCTAAAACTAGAAGTGGAAAAATCATTAGGAGAATACTAAGATGTATAGCAAACGAGTTAAACGATTTTGGAGACATTACCACCGTTGCGAATTATGAAGTTATCGAAATTATTGTTAACAAATTTAGGGATTCCAAGTTGAAGTGCCAGTCAGGGATGTAACATTACGGTTCATGTTCATATCGCCTGGAGTATTGCGTATGACTTTTATTTTATTTTTTTTTTTCTCATCGAGTACATTTCGCATCTCGAGAAAAAGCTCTCGTCACGTTGTCTTCTGTATGTACATATATACGCGGAACATTCGAAGCAGCTCAAAAAGGTTGTAACCAGCACGCAGACTGCTGTGGACAGCACTGCAGCGGTATCTATTCAAGGGAGTATTTACAAGATTGAGTGAAGACACGGACAGATACTTTCTACGTGGTATAGTATAGTACAGTACCATTGCTTAATGTGTTTGCTCTAGCCCGATGATCGGTGCGTTCTTATGCATGTATGGATTGTGTGTACGGCAAACCATGCACATCCTCCGCGAGCAGTGTTCCCTCGCGGGGGCCTACCAATTTGTCGCTACGCTGAGAGATATTGTAACATCGCCAAGGAGGCAGCAAAACAGATGGGTTATAAACATACTGTTCCTTTTTCCCAACGATTTTACCCTCTCCTTTTTAAGTGCTACATGCATGATCTGATTATCTTTTTTTTTTTTTTTTTGCATACCCGTTTCTCTGCATGTTTTTATCACTCCTACTCTCTATTTGTTAGTAATATTAAATTGTTATAATTCCATTTCGTCTCACAGGGCACGTCCAATAAAAGATGTGCACGTTCTTGTGCGTACAGTGTTAAATACCGATGCCCTATTTAGAAAGGGACAACGTGTGCATCGTTTCCACGTGTGCGGGGAGGCATATATCGGGGCAACTCGAGCATGTGTGTACCCGTCTAAATAGGACATTGTGACATTGCGAAATGGGTATGCACAGAATGGCGAAAGAATAAAAGTTGCCTTTTTTTTTTTTTTAACAAATTTCATATTTGTCGATTTTATGAAGACTAAAGTGTGAGTAGATTGATTCTACGTCTTTTTTACTTTTCCTTGCGAGGTTTCATGTGTATTATAATTTGTACCATTTTGTGTGAAATGCTTTTTCCCAGTTAAGTGGCCTTTTAAAAAAAATGGAGTAGGCATGGTTATATTTATGTGTGCGACGTGGAGTTATAAAAGCAAACGGACCTTTCTACGGTGCTTATATACACGGTGATTGTGTCACTTCCCACAAAATGGGGTTACCACCAACCTGTTAGTAACCACCCCCACCATCTTCACACTTAACGCATGAATTGAACGGACGCACTAGATGCGTTCGAACTGCTAATAAGATGCTTTAACTGACTAGGGGCGTGGAGATGTTCACTATACGGAAGCGTACACAGTCAGAAGCCTATTACATGAATTGGCAACTCGGTTGCTATGGGTGCGCCTGAAAGCAACAATCAAAGCAACAAACAGTGGAGCAGCACCCAAGGAGGAAAAAATTTAACCTGCCAAATGTTGAGGTACATTCCACCTTTAGACAATGCTCCAGCTATCATTCCAGCACAAATGATATATGACACAGGCCAAATTAGAATAACGCCTTTTCTTTTTTTTTTTTCCCAAAATTGTCCATTTTAAAATGGGTCAATTGTCTTATGGCTTACAATGCGTCACGCTTTCACCCCCGTATACACCATTTGGTTGTTTCTTTATTTTTATTTTTATCCGTGTGGATCTTTTTACAGAGCATTTTTTTTTGGGGGGGAGGGACCTTTTTCCTGAGCAAATTCTGTTGGATACCAAACAGCACAAGGACGGGTCACCCCCCCCTCTTCCCTGTCTCGCCACTAATTTTATTCCTAATTTAAAATGAGCATCTAATATTAACTATATTATATCATGTTTAAAATAAATACTAAGACATTAAAAAAAAAAAAAAAGAAAGAAAAAAAAAAAGGTTTAATTAAAATATTGTTTATTTAAAAATCACATATATATACACAAACATAAGCACGCACATACAAACATGTATGCATATACCTTTGGAAATAACTTCCACATTTTCACATAAAACATATATTATATTTCCCCCTTTTTTAAAAATTGCCGCCATTATATTATAGCTATTTGGCACAGGTACCCTCTTAACGTTTAAACGCTTCTTTTACACGTAAAAATGTGTCAGTACATGCAAAGATAAAAAAAAAAAAAAAAAAAAAAACTGTATATATGCACGGATGTATATATAAATGAATGTATGAGCATAACTGTTCAAGCACAAATAAGTAAAAATAAATGTGCACACAAACATGCATGCACCAACGAGTAGTCATAAAAATGGGGGAAATGCAATTCTTACAAAATTGGTTCATAAGTGAAACGTGCGCGCGCGCGTGCGTGTATTTTGGGGTATGCAGGTACGCTCAGCCAGGAAGTCATGCGTCCACATATAGACGTGCACATATATACACGTACACATGATAATGCGCAGGAAGGCCCAAGGAGCGCGCATATGCATAACACTGTCGAAGAGGGAAAAGAACAGGGGTGTTGCGTGTGCCACCGATGGGTGTGCATTGGTAGGCACGGGCACTTACACATGCATGGTTACATATGCGTATATATAATATATATGTATGTGTATATTTACGTGCACACTTGGCACCCGCAGGAGGTTCACATTTTCTCTCCGCTCAGTGTAGCATATCACACCACTACTATACCATAGGGATTTAGACGTACACATGAAAATGGAATGTACTAGTAGGTATACATTCTTAGGCTTTTCTGGTGAGATAGGTCGGTTTTTCAAACGAGTTAAAAATAACAGCGCGTGTACGTGTGTATGAAGTTTTGCGTGGGCAGATACATATATGTGCACAGATGAGGGGTTGCGGTTGCTGCACTTGTAAGCGCGCCGCAGCATGAAGGATCGACCACACATATGCTCAGAACGTGTTGTGTGTGTACATATGAAGTGTGCATATGGGTGTAACACAGGAAGGTGCTGTGTCGGGGAAGTTGCCAATGCGCGCCACAGCAGCGATGCGGGGGGGGGGACAACCATGCACATAGATGTGCAACTATGTATACATATGTGCAATCATGTATACATACGTGCAATCATGTATACATATGTGCACGTGTGCACGCGCGAGGCTATAAATTAAACCGCGTGCTCAAATCGTTCAACATGTCGCTGGGGATGGGGGAGGACAGGGAGTCGCTCGTGGAGCTGTAAATTCCCTTCCACTGGGTGGGGTACTTCTGCTTCATGGTGGCTAAAAACTGGTGAAAAAAAATGTTCACATTCTGAGATACGTACTTGTACTTAAGTATGATATAAGCAATATCCTGTAAGTTTTCCGCAGCGATGTCGAGATTTAGGTAGAGTGTTTCCAAAATAGCTTTGAGTGAATTAATTTTTTCGTTTTCCTGGGTCCCATGTGACATAATTTTTAACCACGTTTTTAAAAACTGGGGGAAATAAAAAATGATTTTCTTGGGATAAGTGGAGGATAGCCTCCCTAAAGTGATGCATATATTTTGTAACAAGCAGCCGTGATACTTTGAATTCTGGCAAATGTAAATAAGCTGTTTAATTATTTCATCCACGTACACCTCCATGTACTGCGGGTTAATGTGTATGCTAATTTCTCCAATGGCCCAGCTGGCATTATTCGACACCGGCGTGGAGGGGTGTGTAATGTGTGCAATGAGAAAGGGGATAATGTCATTCAAGTAGGGTATTAAATATTGTGCGCAAAATCGGGAAATATCTCCTATAAGGGCAAAATTTGATTGTAGTATACCAAAATTTAAAAAATGTTTCGCCAATTCTGTGCGCTCGTCATTTTCTTCCTCCTTCCCAATTCCTAGACTTCCATTTTTAACGGCCGATGTTGAGGAACATGAAGAAGGGTTTCCTTCCGGGGAGAAAACTAGCTTGTTGAACCCCTGGTTCATTATTAGCTTGCTATTTAGCACCCCATCAAATTTGATATTCTCAAACTTTAGGCAATATCTATGTACAAGGGGGATAAAATTGAACTCATTTTCGCTTATAATGTTCATAATATTCGAATTAATAACACTTAAAATTCTGGATAATAAATCAAAGCTGCATTCAATAAGGTCTTTTTTCTTGGAGGGAGAAATGGAATCGATATCCTTCAGCGTGTTGAAGTAATCATCATTATTAATTTTGTAGTAAGCTAGCAACTCACTTGCCGTCACGGATATGTTGTTCCGATTAACTATAAACGAGTTTGTATTCCCTGCCTTTTTACTGTAGTAATATTTTATCTCTTCCTCTAAATCTATGTATAGTAAAACCAAAAATTTGATACAAGTCCTTATGACATTTTTTGCATATTTTAAAAAATCTTTGCCATAGGCACTAGTAATGCACGACATGCACTCCATTAGGGCTATAATGTATGGACTACTTATACGTATGTTGTTCCACTTGGATAATATCGAATTCACAATTTCATGGGCCAAGTCGTTATTCTCTTTAACAATGTTCACGCTGTCAATCAATGTACCTACCACATCGAAGAGGATGAAATAATTCTTCGCTTGATATATTTGAAATGCCTGCTGAATTGTGTGGACAATTTCGTGTAGATAGTTGTTCAGTAAATCCAACGCGTCTTCTTCTAAATTGGCAAAGGAGGAGCAAGCTGCTTCTTGTACCCTTTTATTTGTATCCAAAATCCTTTTTAACAGGTTTAACAGAACTGGTTCAAACCATTTTTCGCAATTATCCGGGTGACATATCCATGATGAGAATCTAGTTACGCACCAACAGGAGATACTCCTCGCTAGGGGTTTCTCATCGTTTAACAATTTTATCAAGTATTCTAACACTTTGGGGATAAATGGGGAGAGGCTATACATGCAGCCTTTCGCTATCGCGCCTAAGGTTAGTACTGCACTTTCCCTTATGTTCCATTTGTCACTCATTAGTTTCTCTTCTATGTGTGGTAGGATGAACTCCAATATTTCGTCATTATACACATTAGATAAGTAATCGAGACATAAAGCAGCTCCTTTCCTTACAGTCCAATCATTTCCCCACGTCCTCGCCGTTATATCATCATTCTTTTCATCCTCATCATCGGTATAGTCATCCATATGATTATCATTATTTGCTTGATCCCCGGATTGCATCATTCCCCCTCCTCGTCCTACTCCGATTCCTCCTCCTCCACCTTCAGCTCCTCCTGCGTTGCTGCTCCCAATGCTATTTACATTGTTACTACTCATATTTCCATTTCGGGAGTTACTCTCCATGTGTGTATGACTGTCACTGTTGCTATTCATTTTGTTTATTTTCATTTCTTCCTGTACCTGCTGAGCATTCATGTCGTTATTTTTGCTACTATTGTTATACATTTCTGGGGAGATGTCCTGGATCAGGTCAGGTACATTAGCATTATCATTTTGGAAATGGGATTCATCCATGGTTAAATAGTCCCACTTAGTATACACCGTATTATCCACCAATATTTTACACAAGTATGGCAAATAGTTTTTTAATATTTTCAGTGCTTCATTTCGTAACTCGTTTATATTCTTATACACATTCTCGTCTATATAATTGTCTCCTTTATTTATATCATTTGTCTTGCTGTTATTATTGTAGTTGGAGTAGGCAATGTAGCTTCTATCCTTAATGAAGACGGGCCAGAACTCCAAGGCTTCTAACTGAACCTTCCTATCACATGAATTTGTGGCGTTTACCATAAATTGTATGATGGCATCTAGGTTGTTAAATATAGAGGAGTATCTTGTGTCCGTAATGATAGTCATGCAGGTTACTACTATTTTTAAAATTTGTGTGTCCTCCTCGGAGGCTAGAAATCCTAGGCATTCCCATAATTGGGGGAAATAATCATTGAAGACTCCATTGGTTGTGAAGCAAGATGATGTTATAAACAAATCTAGGCATTCTGCGGCATATTTTTTTTTTATGCTTTTTTCTTGTGGGGCACAATATGCAAATAGTTTTTGTAACAATTGGGTCTTACAAAATTGGAAGAAAAAAGAATCTGCATTTTTTCTATTCATTAATTCGTCCTCAATTATGATTATTATCGCACGGAAGGCTCCATCCACTACATCATTATTCCCTCGTTCAATCAGTAGCAATAAGTTGTATAATGCTTCTGGCCATTTATCTATCCCTTCGTATTTTGTCAATATGGTTGTTATTACAGAACCTGCAGTGTTTCTTATTTCTTTGACTTCATCTTCTACTAACTTGAAAATTTCGTTCTTTATTATTTTTAAAATTTCATTATTTAAAAATTTATTTTTTGAGTTTATATAATTTTTTAATAACAACCCTCCTACTTGCCTCACATCATTTTTCTCCTGTTTGTTCATAAAAATGTGCAGTAGGTACAAAGCTGCATCTGCTACATTTTCATTTAGATCCTTCAAAACTTTGGTCACCTCAATTTGGACACTGTTATTCGAACTGTTGCATGAGGACTCGAGCGCTTGTATAATTGTTTTGTATATCTTCTCGTTTGGCTTCCATTCCATGTAAGAATTATTATTATCGTAACAGCTGTTATGCATTTTCTTGCATTCACATGTACGTTGGTTCGCGTAAAGTTGCGGCAGGAGGATGGGGGGGAAGAAGCTTATATTTTTCACCACGTTGTACGTATATGCTTTTACATATATTCACGCACGGTTATATAGATGTACACATGTCCGCTCATATGCGCTTGGTATGTACACACCTTAAATAAGCACTTTTACACGTATCTGCATATTTTTGTTAACAAATGGGGTCATAACACAAAACAAACGTATGAAATGTGGAGACGTAGGCACGCAAAAATGTAAAGAAGCATAGAGGAAAAAATGTAAGGAAGCAAAGAGGAAAAAATGTAAGGAAGCAAAGAGGAAAAAATGCAAAGGCGTAAAAACGAAAAAATGCAAAGACGTAAAAACGCAAGGGCGAAAAACTTGTAAGTTTTCACAATATTTAAAAAAAAAACAGCAGCATGCACACGTACATGGGCAAACCACGGTCATACAAGTGGGAAAATTAATTAAATTAACAATCTAATTACAGCTGTGTATATGTATATGTTGGTGCACATATAGGCATACTCATGTAAGCACAAGCATGTACATTTTCAGGCATGAATTTGGGCACACATAAATACGCACACATATGTATACCTATAAATGGATGGAAGCGCTTTTAATTTTTTTATGCTTTGGGGCAAACATACGCAAGGGAGGGGGGAATACAAATTTCAAAATTAAATCTAAAAAAATATGAAACGCAATGGACACAAGGGAAAAATCGCAAAATAAAAAACGAAAAATGAATGGTACAAATGGATGGCACAAAACAGGGGCAAAAAAGGGGGGCACAAAACAGGGGCAAAAAGGGGAGCACAAAACAGGGGCAAAAAGGGGGGCACAAAACAGGAGAAACAAAATAGGAGGCACAAAACAGAGGGCATAAAATGCAAGGCGCAGAATATACGGCGCAGAATTTGCGGCGCGGAATGGAAGGAGCATAGCACAGAGCAAGCCAAGGCACTCGTCACGTGCATTTATGTAGGGAATGCATTTCTACGCTTAGCGCCGAGCATGCGCTTATGGAAGGATACACGCCACGCAAATACACGTCGAGCGTACTCACTCACATACGCACATGTACGTTCGCTTGCTCGTCACTGGCTCGGCCATAAGCGTGTGGCCCACATAAAAGGAATGGCACATGAAATATTTCGTTGCCGCGCGGGGGAAAGTCAAGCGTAACACTATTACGCGTATGGGCTATGCATAA
>NC_020404.1:948334-956170 GCF_000321355.1 Plasmodium cynomolgi strain B
GTATAATTATGTAATCAAATTAATTTACAATAATGGAAGAGGCGCTTGCAATATATGAATGAAAAAATCAACACTAAAAAGTGAAAATGTATAATTTATATGCGTGGCGGGGAAGAAGTACATAAGCGCATTACGCACATATGAAGTGTTATATAATGTGATAGTGTATATATGCATAGCCTGCGTGCGCACTTATCATATGAGCGCAAGTGTACACGTAAGAAAGCAGGGGTTTACGCATACATCGTTCATTATCCATACGATGCATACGCGACGAGTGCCATCATACGTGCATACATGCGCGCGTTGTATGCAGGTAGGGTAGTTGCTATTCGCTGACTTAGCACTCAAACAGAAGCAAGGGGCGAAAGTTCTGACTCGTTATCTGCGCTGCGTATGGTATTGCTATGCGTGGTGCTACACGAGTGGTACACGAATGCTACACGTACAGCTCATACGTATGCATCCTGTACGACGTACTATACTACGCATATACGTACATATATATATACATATATATATACATATATACATATACATGCGTACTGTGACGCATTTAAAGGGGGCAAAAAAAAGTAAGGCTGATGTTTCCCTAAATTCAAAACCTTTGCTAAAATAAAACAAAATTACGCGTTCTATTTGCCGGCTAGGGAAAAAAACTCACACAATTTTAATTCATTTAATTTGCTAAATGGCACGCTCGACATGCTGAGTTACATATATGCTTTATATGTTTGGGATGTTCCGTAGGCTAAACTGGCAAATGGGCAAAAATGCTAAAATGGCGAAATGCGATGGTAGGCTAAATTTGTGAAATGTTTTTAATTTGTTCAATTCGTTCGCTCCTTTAATTTTTTCTTTATGGAGCCCAATCCACTTTTTGCATTCATAAGTCGTGAAAAAAATGTTCATCTAAAAAATTAAACGCATAAAGCATATGCATTTTATACGTATGTTTTATATGATATATATATATGTAGAAAATATGCTATATGCTCATTTTGCAGTGTTATATGTATATTATAACTTACCCTAAACCGTGGAAATAAAGCAGTAACGCAACGTAAGGTGAAAAAAAGGAAGGGCTTGCTTGCTTAAAAGGGGGCTTTCACAAAATATATATTTTTTAAACATTACATACATATATTTGCATCCCCACTGAATGATGAAATTAAAAAGTGGAGTAAAGAAATTGCTTCAAGGGGAAGCGGCATGGCATGCATTGCATATATATAATATATGTGATATATGTATGTATACCTCCGCGCATGTGATATAGAGTGCCGAATGGGAGTTATAAACCAATCGGGGTTGAGGAAAAAAAAAAAAAAAACCTGCGGCATTTTGCATTCAGTTCGGATGGCCATGCGAGGTACTCAATCCCATTCCGCCATGCTGCATATAGAATACAGTGTTCGTAAACTATGTGCCGCATACGCATTAGTTGAGCAGCCCTATTTGCCTGACTTAACTCTACCGCGCACTTTTCACAAAAAGGCAATATAATATATACTAGCATGCCAACATTCTAACATGGCAATATGGTAGTAACAAATGGATTTGGATTACCCACGTTCGCATTTGCATGACTATTGATCAATTCACCTTAGCATTAGAGTGATGAAAAAAGTAAACGGCTTTTTCGAAAAAATAAAAAGCAAAAAATGCGATAAAACTGTGCTTTCTCCCTAAATAAAATAATACCCTGTAAAATGCATTCCCTTCTTGAGCATAATTTAAGAACGACGTTATGTGGAAAAATGCGGGAAATATCTAAGTTGGTTTATATGTAGTAATTTCCCCGCTTTGACTTTACGACAGAGGGGGCTACTTTGTAGGGAAAGGCGAACTTGTTTACTGGCAAAGAGGCGAGGAAGACGTTTTAGCATCACCTTCGCGTCGACTAAAAGTTGAAAAAAGAAGTGATTGTATGACTCTTCTAAGAAAAAAGAATGATGACATGATTATATTTCTTTCTAGTCATTTTATATTGTTACAAAGGCAAACCCTGAATAACCATAATAACGGCTACACTTTATATACGTTCCTTTTTATTCGTTTTTGCTTGGTACGTTGAAATGATGCAAATGAGTGGGGAAGCAATGCGCATGTATGCCCTATACATATCAATACCTATACACCTTGCGCCCCCAAATGAGCCAATGTATTATACCCTCTAGTTAGGGGAGTTTTCTACCCCCTATTTCCCGCACATATTTCAAGGCGCAAATTTTCTCAGAAGCAGAGCGGCTTAAAATTATTAAGACCGCTTTACTGTTAGGAGAAACCAAATGTAGTTCTCCAATTTTACGATCAGTTTTGTTTCCAGAAGTGCTAACTGCTTCTTAGGAAACTCACTGCTTTGTGTCATAATTCCGTACACTCTCTTTTAGAATAGCACTCCTCACGCCATCAGTTGTGCCATTATTCCCCAAGCATTATTACTGCGACACATGTACGTTTTATGTTATGCGTTCACATGGCACTCTTCAAAATGTGCAGTAAGTGCACCTGGATTGAAGTTAGCCATATTGTTACTACATTTTTTTGGGGTAGAAAAAATTACAAAAAAAATAAGACATCAAGTTGAACTAATCGAGCACAAGCAAATGGTAAGGAACAATGATAATAAGTGGTAAAAAAAAAAACGGGGGTGCTAACCGAACAATCCTCAACCCCCTTCGAGGGGAAAGGAGAAAATTTCGAGCAATAATTGCATCTAAACGAAAACATCGTCCGCCAACATTTTAAGGGCGTTCGTCAAGGTGGATGACATTATTTGATTTAGTTTAAAAAAGTTCAGTTGGTCTTCATTCTCAAAATTTTTGTCGACTTTCGTGCCGTTTGTGTCATCTGGGGGGGTCTTATTTTCCGCAGACGTGTTTTCCACACTGGCGATCTTTTTCATCTCTTCGTTTTGTTTCATCTCTTCGTTTTGTTTCATCTCTTCGTTTTGCTTCATCTCTTCGTTTTTTTTCACCAGTTTCGTTTTTGAGGGCGCTTTCAGCGGTGCTTTTGCGGGCATCGTTTGCGTTTCCCCTGACCACATCGCGTCTTTGTCCGCAGCGGGTGGTGACGACACATGACAGCTTCTTACTTTGTACTCCTCTCCGCGAAATGCTCTGTCGGTCGTGTCATTTGAGTTGCAAGCCATTTGTGTGTCTTCACAGGGGGTGCCTATTTCCGTGTCTGCGTTGCTATTTGGACGGTCGTTCCCAAATTTGTTCATCTGCGGGTCATTTGGTTTAGTCTCTTCCTTGACGTCCTCCACAATGTTTTCCTCAACACCTTCCCCGATGTCCTCCTTAACGTCCTCCTCAATACCTTCCCCGATGTCCTCCTTAACGTCCTCCTCAATACCTTCCCCGATGTCCTCCTTAACGTCCTCCTCAACACCTTCCCCGATGTCCTCCTTAACGTCCTCCTCAATACCTTCCCCGATGTCCTCCTTAACGTCCTCCTCAACGTCTTCCTTAACGTCCTCCACAGCACCTCCCCTAACGCGCTCCTCCTTCTGTTCGGCTCGCCCATGGCCCCCGTCGTGCATATAATAGGTCATCACCTTCTCGGGCAGGGAATACATGGGCTTCATATTCCTGATAATGTCCCTGTTGCTATTTTGGGTCCTGTATTTGTACGACTTGTCAATGTTCTTGTCAAAATGGACTTTTACGTGCACATTTTTTATCAAATTGGTTGCTGACGGCAGCTGCAGAATGGGTGGGTCAATCTTTGCATTTTCGGGATTCATCAAAGGGGCATTTAGGATGCTAATACCACCTATTCCATCAATGGCCCCCAGGGTGAAAGCCCTTTTTTTTTGAGGGGAAATATAATCTTTGTACTTTCTTAAATCGGCATTTCTTTCATAGATAGTTTGTTCCTCTTTTATTTGTTTATCGAATTGGCTTTCTAAAACCTGGTGCATGTAAAGGATCTTGTTGTCGTTTTTCTTTTTCACATCCTCCTCTGCGCAGCTCATTTCGTCATCGTTCATTTTGTGGAGATGCCTTTCTTCAGGTGCGTTCATTCTGTGGAGATGTCTTTCATCAGGTATGTTCATTTTTTGGAAATGCCTTTCTTCCGATATGTTCATTTTTTGGAAATGCCTTTCTTCCGGTATGTTCATTTTTTTTTTAAATTGGGAAACTTCCTCCCCTTTCGCAAGGCTCAAGTTCGCGTCTGCGTTCGTGCAGGTGGGCGTAAAATCGCCTACACAGATATACGTGCATATATATATATACACATATACACACATATGCCTATCTATGTGGCCCTTTTTTTTCCAGTGGGATAATTCCTCAGCTGCTTTTTCATTATCGGGGATTTTTCTCACAGCTTTCTGGCCTCCTTTTCTTCCTTACCTTACGTTAATTTATTCACGTCATGTGCACGTGTGCAGCATATGTGTGTAAATTATTTTATGCACTATCTTCCAAATTGTTTTTAATTACCCCTTTTTCTGCCCTGGTAGGAATTCTTCCTCCTCTACAGAATATTTTACGCACAGTTGAAAGGTGGTCTACTGAAAATTGCCTCCTTGTATAGCGTCATTTTGTAAACTTCGCATCTTACAAGGGGGCAAATCTGTAGGAAAAAATAGCGCTACATCAAATTGCGCTGAGTCAATGTGTACGGGTGTGCCAAAGTGTGGCTCAAAATAATATCATACTTTGTCAGAATGCATTGGCAAAAGAAGAAAAAAAAAATGTTATGCCCGCGTGCGTGGCGTTCATTTGTGTATCTCTCTACATAATGAACAAAATTTTAAGAGTAACATATAGGACTATTTTTTTAAGCAAACTGTAGAAAAAGGACACAAAATGTCAACATGTGTCCTTTAACGCAACTTGTAACGTTCTCTATGTTGTTATTTTTTCTCCAGTTTATCCCCGCAAATGTAACTGCGTTTGTTTTTGTTTTTCTTTTTTTTTGCATGCATTTTTCTTCTGGGTTATCCCCTCCTATGAAGAAGGGTTCTTTATATCCTCATAGGTGAGTCCACCACGCAAAAATGCTTTTGCACATACGCATGTATACAAAATGAGCACATGGTGATGGTATGCCCCTTCATTTCGAAAATGCTATGCCTTAAGCTCCCTGAACGTTACTTTTTCTCATTGCACATAAGAAGTCACATTAACGTGCAAGAAAAAAAAAAAGGTAGCCTTTTTAAAATATAACATATAAAAAAGCGCAACATCCCTTTTTCATATAAATAATAACTGCCATTTTGTAATTCCTACGCGGAACAATTGCCCTCTTGAATTTATTAGTATACTTATAGGCTGCCCCCCTTACGTAAATTTTGCCAAACAAAGCCGTTTACCCTCTTATATCGTATAAAATCACCATGAGCGGAAAAAAAACAGCCTTAGTTGTAGTGGTAAGAGATTGTCATTTCGCTCTGTGTCGATAATAGTGGGCTGATCGAACGCCTACGTACGTACTTACGTTATTAGTATGCCCCTTCGTGCACATTTGGGATGATAGCCCTGGCGAATTCGTCCCCATTTGTTAAAAAACCGCCCTCTTAGTTCATCATGACTCACCTTTTTTTTTTTTAACGACTGTTCGTTCCCAAGGCATCAGGATCGGAAGATGTGGAATATATTACAACGGTCGATGTGCTAAGGAGAGCTAGTAAGGAAAAAGTTCTACATGTGTGCGCTCGCAGCGCCATTTATGCTTATTATGTGTTGCAAAACGCACGAATTCATTTTTTTCTCGGTTTAAAAAATGAAGTGAAAATGCTACACATAGGGAGGCAAACATAATGTTGTGTGTGGCGTGCCGTACGTGTATATGCCAAGGGTGTATTTTTCGCATCCTTATATATGTAAGTATGTATATATACATATATATTTATTCCCCTTTCCTTTTCACGAAAGACATCAGCGTGACAACAGCGTCCGTGGAGGAAACGGAAAAGGTGTGCCTGCAGTCGAAGAATGTTGTCATTGCGGACACGCTAATTGACAAGGTAAAGGATAACACCTTTGACGTAATCATCATTCCAGGAGGCATGAAAGGATCGAACGCAATATCGAATTGTCCAACTGTTATTGAAATGTTGAAGGCACAGAAAAGTAGTAACAGATTTTATGCGGCCATATGTGCAGCACCTGAAACTGTCCTACATCGCCATTCCCTAATTGATGACGTTGAGGCAGTAGCATACCCATCGTTCGAAAGCGATTTCAAGCATATCGGCAAGGGAAGAGTGTGCGTTTCAAAGAACTGTATAACCTCTGTTGGCCCAGGATCTGCTGTTGAATTTGCTCTTAAAATTGTCGAAATGTTGTTAAGCAGAGATGCAGCCCTTAACCTTGCTAGCGGTTTTTTACTTCACCCATCTGTGACGTTTTAATGTACCATACCGCTTTGCTGATTGATACAGACTTGCATGGATAGAAAAACGCGCACCCTCACCTGCATGGCATGAATGTGTCTTATATTAAACGCGCGTAGAAAGTGCTAGCATAAAAGTGTACATGTGCATTTATATACATACACTTGTACGTGTACATATGTTCCCTATGTGCATCCCTCGATCGGAAAAAACTGTTAAGTAACACCTTTAAACGTATCCTTTTTAAACGGAAACTATTTTGAACAAACACTAACTTTTACGCAAAGGAAAAGTTGTTTTAATAAGATCCCCATGTGAACGTGGAAAAAAAAAAAAAGAAAAAATACACGTCAAATTGCTAAAACGTGTGTATGCTCATTTTTCCAAACATTCAAATGGTTAACATAACGGTTAAATATCTCTTGTAAAAAACTTCCAACCGCAAATCGTTGCTAAAAGAATCCAGAAAAACGTCGTTTTTTTAAAAAAACACCATATAAATTACGAGCGGGAAGCGAATTGTTCATTAACATAAGAAAAATGTAGATGCGGCGAATGCACTGGTTTTTTTTTTTTTTTTCAAACTCGAAAAAAAAATTTTCATTTTTTCATTATTTCATTTTTTTCTTTTTCTTTTTTGCTTAAAAATGAGAACCTTTTCCCCCTCGTCATAAAAACCTTTTTGTAATTTTCGAAAAATGTAAAATATGCATAGAGTTGAATCCTCCAAAAGTGGCAAAATTTGATATATAATTTATATAGAAACAAAGTAGCAAGCACTTCTATATCCCCCCTCCTCCCAAAAAAAAAAACCCAAAAAAACAAAAGAATACAATACAACTCGAGCGAAACTATCTTACAAGGTATGTAAACTCATTCCTTGCCGAAGCTCACCGTGAAAATTCTTTATAGCGCAAAATGAATTTAAATAACAACAACAATGATAGCAATTACCAAAACAGACGCAACAATAACATTTTGCTGAATGACAAATATATAAATTTTAAAATTTTTAAAAAGGGAGAAGAACTAACTGATCAGGAGAAAATATTTTTAAAAGTTCACACATACATGAATGAGGGAATTATCCCCAAATGTATCGGAATGGGCATTGGTGGAGGATTTGTGGGTGTTTTAATTGGCGCCTTTTTTTTTAGTATGCAACCAACCAATATAGATTACAATTTAAGTTACAAGGAACAACTGAAGGAACAGTTTCATTTGTTTAAACAATCAATAAAAAGCTCTTGTTTCAATTTTGCAAAAATAGGATTTTTATTCTCTTTTTATGAAAATTCTTTACAAAAAATTAGAGCAGCAAATGACATAACGAATACGTTATATTCTGGCTGCTTAACAGGGGCTACTATTTCGTACAAAAAAGGGTTACCTTCCATGCTTGGAGGGTGTGCCAGTTTTGCAGCCTTTTCTGCCGTTATTGAAAAATTGCAAAGGTCCAAAAAGTTTTGAATATATTTTTTTTT
>NC_020404.1:956180-963399 GCF_000321355.1 Plasmodium cynomolgi strain B
ATATTATTTTTTTTTTTTTTTTTGTTATTTGAAAAGTATCACTTTTTTTTTTTTGTACAATAATGTACATTCGTCGAAATTACACTGATTAGCATTATTTGTGCGTGTGTACATATATGTCTACATATGATTTATATGTGTATGCATCGCCCTTCACCACTTCCACATTTAACATAAATTTTTTTGAAACACAACCCCCCTCTCTTTTACATTTGTAAAAAAGGAGGCATAAGCCAAATTGGTGTATAAAACGTTTACGAATGGTTTTCACAAAAAATAGTTTTAAAAGACGAGTGTGTGTTAAAAAAAAAAAAAGGCTTAACTGGGTAACTAAAAAAAATGCTTCCGCAAAACCACGCATATGTGGGAAGTACAAAAATGGAGGTACTAACGAGATGCACCAATTTTGATAATGCTCTCCTGTCAAGCGGGGGAAACTACAAATTAGCTTTGCAGCAGATTAAAATCCTTCGTTTTAAAAAAAAAAATTTTAATGTGTGTGTGAGCTAGCCAAACGAGAGAAGTTTTCCAAAAAAATATAAATGGTTCATATTTTTCCTCTGATTTGGCCCAATACATGGGCACATATGTATATATAATATATATATTTTAGCTAGCCACAAAATAAACATTCGTGGTGTCCCTTCATGCGGCAATGCGCTGCAAAAATGAAGCACACTCAAAATATGCTCATCAGTTTTAAAACGTGGAATATATATATAACTGGTTGGTAGGAAGGATACAGTTTCCCGTTTTTTTTTTTTTTTACTGTTTGTTCCTACCGTTCTAGGTAACGCCCTTTTCAAAAAAAAGAATTTTTTCATTCTGTCACTGAAGAAAAGGTGAGTAACAGCTGCCCCTTTTTATGGAACACAAACATATGCTAGCGTCAACGTTAGCATTAACGCAGCATGATTTTTTGTTTTATTTCTTTCACATTTAATTTTTTTTCCCAATCAATATAAGCGCACTGTTCGCGGAATGTATGAAACGGGGCACCTGGTGAAGCAAAATTTTCTCTTGAATATGAAAAAATAGACAAGTAATTTTGCAAAAAATACGTCACACAGGGGTGTAGCATCTAATGGTACATTATATGTACCCACCAGACATCACTAGTAACCGATGGATTGGTTGCCGTAGAAATAATCTAAGGGTATATAACTGCAAATCAAGTTTTGGCCTTCATAAATAAATTTTTTTAAAACCCATGACATGTAAAATGGGGGAAAACACTACCTCAATTTTCTAGCAGCGATAGCGCAATCAACGTGAGTCCAGGTATACGCTACGAGTAATAGAAGCATACCAACAGAGCTAACCATTCATACGGACGGTATACATGTGCATATATAAACAGTTGTTTTTTTAAAAAACGCTGAATATAAAGTATTCCCTCCGAACGCTTTAGAAACACAATCCTACACCCATCTTTTGTATAAACAAAAGCAATTTTCTCAAAAGAAGAAACTTTAATCTGCGAAAAAAAGTTATTATGTCTAATCGTTGGCAGAAAAAAACATGTCTACGTTCAAAATGAAGACATTCTGTAGTCGTTTTTTTCTGTTATTTTAATTCGTACGAATACCAAGCAGATGCGTGTATAACCGATTGATAGCATAAAAGGACTAATGTGTCCAACATTTTTGTCCGCCCCAGGGACCCATTAAACGTACATACGCAAATAAAGCACGCATTATGCTGTGAATGGGGGGAAAAAAAAAACAACAACTGTGCGCAGTTCTCAAAACGTTAATATGTCAACGTAATACGTTTTTTCAATGTGAAAATATTTTCTTTCGCTCGTGTGGTTTATTGACACCCCACTTGGCTGTGTAATGTATACATGATGATATATATAAGTTGCCCGCGTTCTCCTTTTAATTCGAAATAAACTCATTTGGGAAAATCTCTCATTTTGTAAATAATAAATTAAGAGGATCTTCACTTGAAAGCTGTAACAGGTTTCAAATTCTTATCTACATTACTTTGGAATAACCGAGCTGTTCATGTACGGAGACCCATCCAATAATTACGCCGTTAAAAAAAAGATGTTATTCAAAAGTTTGCTCTTTTATTTTTCCAGAAAAAGACACTTTTAACGCATTTTTATAACTTCCATGTTTGTATTATTTAAGTCTATATATAAATTAATCAACAAATTGTTTATTGTTTTAAGAAAACTGTCTTAAAAAAGGTGCACGAAAATTATTATTGTGTCAACTCGCTCATTTACATAATACATACAATTTTTTTTTTTTTTTTTGGGGAATGCAAAAAAATTACATACATGTTTTATTATATTATGTTTTAAATGCACGTTACGATTTAAGAAGGAAAAAAAAAAAAAAAAGTTAAAATAAATTTAAAACAGCATTTTGATCATTTTTTACAAGTTAAAGGAAAACAGTCAATTTTTTCGCTTCCCCTCGGCAATGCGTTCTGTTTTGACATCCGCGAGGGGCATATTATAATATGCATCACTTTATTTATGTACGGAAGAAAAAATGTATTCAATACAGAGACGTGTACAATTATATACGTGTTAGCCCTTTTTTACCGCTTTTTTTTTTGTAAAAATAATCATTTTACCCTTTCGAGTTTAAAACCAGTCATCCTGCCTTGCGAGAATCACTCACATATACGATAGTGGAAGTATATCATATCGCGAAGAAGTGTTTGCGCGTAAATCATTTTTTTCTTTAATAAAACGCGCACTGTTTAATTCAATTAGACCAGAGGAAGGGAGAAAAGAAAAGAAGAAAAAAAACCTTCCGCATTTAAACAAGCTAGTTAACTAAACGAGGAAGAATATACATACATATATATTACATAAATAGTATATATGCATAACTCTTTTCAGAAGGTAGAGAAAAAAAAAAACCGCGTTGTTTTTTTAAAAATGATTAAACGAAAACCCAAAAATGAATGAAAAAGAAAACGAATATGATTCGCTATACGATGTAATATACGATTATGACGTTAACGAAGAATTCCTGAAGGGGAAGGACAACAACGTTCAGTCTGCAAAACCGGTTCTCTGTGACATAAAAAGTAAGTTAACTGCTAAGGGAGAAAGCGAAAGCTTTGTGGATGAGCTTTCGGGAAGTGCCCACCCAAATGACGCAACAAATGATGAAAACGAAGAAAGCGTCTCATCATTATCGTCCATACGGTTAAATGATAAAAATGGCGATTGCGCAGGGGGGGGTGAAATGGAGAGCCAGCTAATGCCTCAGAAGAACACCCCAGATAGTGCTAAAGAGAACGTAATAAGCTCCGATAACATGGCCCATTTTGAAAAAAGGGAAGATCTGCCATTCTTAAAAAGTAACACACAGCATAATGATAGTGGTAACGCTGAAGGTAGCAATTCTAAAGCGGTCGAAAGAGAGGAGGCCAAAATTGTGAACCCAGAAAAAGGGGGAAACCATTTCCCAGTTGGTTGTTCATTATCAGCCGAGGGAGGAGACGCATCTGCAAATAGCGCCTCTACACATGTACAGCGAATAACCAGCTGCGAAAGCTGCAATAAAGAAAAGGACCACCACAGGAGGATACTATCAACCGACTGGCAGAGTACATACAGCTCGCACGACGTTACTGTAGGCAAAAATTATAACAACGTAGTGAACCGTAAAAACAGATTAGGAGAAAATGCCCCCAAGGAACAGGGAACCATAGCGGAGCGGCCCCAGACCGATGAGGTAAAAGACGGAGAAACACATCACAATAACGACGTTATGATAAAAGATCGGGGGGTAAAGGAAAAATACAAAAAACTTAGATTCGAAGATGATATATATAATGAAAATGGGGATGAAAAAACTGAGGCAAAAAATGAACAAGGCCCAAATCAGGAAGAAATAAACAAATTGGAAGAAAAAAGTGCCATTAGTAAAGACAACAAAAATGTAGAACACAGTAATGGTAATGACACCTCGGAAGAAAAAAACAAAACGGAAAAAAATGCTAAGAAAAACACAACATCAGAAAATGATGGCACAAGTACATTCGAATGTAACATTTGTTTTGATGATGTGAGGGACCCAGTGGTAACAAAATGTGGCCATCTGTTCTGCTGGTTATGTCTCTCCGCTTGGATTAAAAAAAATAATGACTGCCCTGTCTGCAAAGCTGAAGTTTCAAGAGAAAATGTAATACCTCTGTACGGAAGGGGCAAAAATAGCAGCGAACATAAATATTCGAATGTGGAAGAACCTAGACCCACACCGAAAAGGAAAGAAAGTGTTAGGAGAAATAATGGCTATTCTAACAATTTAGGGCTAAGGGCTTCCTTTGGCGTTTGGGTGAACCCTTTTTCCTTTGGAATGTCCTACACCAACATGTCAGAAGAGCCCTACTTTTATGAAAGCGGTGGTGGTGACAACAGAACCCAGGCAGAAACGTATCAAGCGGAAGCCGCATCTTCCTTTTTCTTTTTCTTGGGTTTTTTTCTGTCCCTCTATATTTTGTTCTACTCTTCCTAGGATGTCTGCACATATGTACATCTGTTTATATGCGTACATGTGTTTATATGTATGAACACGTGTGCATGGGCGGGAGGATTCCCCTGAAGCCGCAGCGCACCTATGGGCCCATGGCACACACACCCTCCCCATGTGTACCATTTTTTTTTGAAGTCTTTTTAGCCAAATTAATTCTATATATGGACCAAGTTGGAAAAAAAAGAAAAAAAAAATTTTCACGCAGAATCCCGCTTTGAAAATTTTCTTTTTTTTTTTCCCTTTTTTTCGACTCCCAAGCACTCCATTTTAATTCATTTTTCACAATTGTGTACATTTCGTGTATGTATAACATGTGTATGTGCCCACGCGATTTCCCTCGTGCGATTACTACCCGCTCGACAGGCACACTCGAGACATATATATGTATTTGTGCTGCTTATATGAAGAGTTGCCCCTCTTTCACCTCTTTCCATTTCTGTATAAACGCGCAGATGCAAACAGCGCACATTCAGTGTACCATTTTATTGGTTGCAAAATTTTTGAGGAGAGGGTGCTTTCATATTTTTGCTTTTTTTTTTTTTTTAAATGGTTCACCTATATTTATATATGAACACGCGTATGTTCATGCGTTTATTTATCCATTCCCTTTTTACGTTTGATTTTAAAATTTAGCTTATATAAGTATAACTGCAACTTTTAATTATTTTCACCCCATAAGAGTAATTGTTTTTGCCTTCAGTTTATCGTGGAGTGAGTAGTATGTGCAAAGTGTGTAAATGTACGAATGTGCCACAAGTTTTACTGCACATGTGCATAGTTACACCTGCATCCGTGCGCACATATTGTATGTATGCCTGCACGGTGAGTTTCCTTTTTTTTTTTTTTTTTTTTTTTCGTTAATTCGATCGATACAAACTTTTCGTGAACCTCTTGGGTCCCCACCCACCTCCTTTCCAAAAACGTTCCGACGAGAGCTCAGTGTAAATACGTGCATACGTTAAGTGTATGCGGATGTTCTAATACGAAAGCGAAAACACACTTTTGTCGTTAGGGATACACCCTCGGTGCTGCTTCACAGTAGAAAAGGGGTGAAGACTTTCTTTTAGAAACTGAATTTGGAGAATTATTATGCCCTCACTGGTGGCGTAGTGGTTACCCACAGGAGGCAAAAATTCCCACGCAATCTTCACAGATTACACAAGAGAAAGGTTGACCCAATGGAGGTACCTTTTGATACTCTCCGCATAGACAATTCCCACGCGCACGCTATGTCATGCGTAGGAAGCGCATATCTTATGTTTAACTGTGTGATGCAATGTGCGAATTTATTTATATTCTCTGGGTTTTTCTCACGTTTTTCTTGTCACGGCATGTTTCTACATATCAGGGTATGTTTTCTCCATGTTACGGCATGTCCCTCATTTTTTTGTTTTCTTTTTCCCCATTTCTAACGCAACTCAGGAACTGGCGAGCGAAGTTCAGCTAACTTCCCTTTTTAATAAATTATCCGTAAAACGAAAAAAAAAAACGCTTATTGTTCCCCTCCCCCATGTGTGTTCAAAAGGGAGCACACCCGCAATGATAGCAGCACTACATGTGGAATAGTGCTAAAGTGGCATTGCATCACGGTTGCGAGTGGCACGCGTTTGTAGTGAACGCATTTAGTCTACATTTGTGGTGCACTTTTTTTTCAATGCACCCTTACGGTCCGCTTTTTTTTTTTTTTTTTGCCTCGACGTGCTCAAACTGTTGCCCATTTTTTGGAAAACTACCCCCTGCATAGGATGGATCCAAAAATGTAAATATAGAGAACGCCCTGGAGATCGTGTACAAGTTGGTAAGCCTTCGAAGGAAATGCAGCGGAGTGACTCCGTGCGTTTGAAGAAATATCCTCGAGGGTAACCCCGCCAGTAGCGAACTCTTCAAATTAGAGCAACTCCCGACAGTAGCGAACTCTTCAAATTAGAGCAACTCCCGACAGTAGCGAACTCTTCAAATTAGTGCAACTCCCGACAGTAGCGAACTTTTCAAATTAGTGCAACTCCCGACAGACTTGGCTTCTCTAATCCTGAGTCCATTCTCCCCTTAGGGTTATGTCCCCTCAAAGGAAGACATAGACGAATTTACCCACGTCACCAACGGTTGGGAAAAGAGCAAACAAGTTCTGACCACATCTAAATGTGTTTTCAAAATGAGGGACAAAAAAAAAGGAATTTATAGTAGCCCCTTACACATCCCAATTCCATTATTATATTTTTCCCAACCCTTTTAGGGATATGTTCCCTATCAAATATAAAAAAGTTTTGCAAAAAACTCAAGCTGTCTAATGTCTCCACGGACGGATTAGTGGACGTATTTAACCATTACGACGTTCATGTAAATGCTGCCCACTTTTATGTTTAACTATTCCCATGTTTATAATGCTGTTTGGAGCTTCCAAGCACTTTTAAATATAGTAAAAAAAAGGGAGGGAATAAAAAAAAAAGAGATGCAGTGTGCCTTCCTTTGTTGCCTAATCATGTGCATATTTTCACAGTCACAATTTCAGCACACGTGTGGTCACAACATATGCTATTTTTACTTTTCATTTATCGTAAAAAAAGAGAACAGGCAAAATTTCCAAGGATCAGTTTAAGTCACTCTTCACCACTGTTGGGTCAAGAATGTCCAATGCAGAAATGGATGCAATTATCAGGTGCGTAAGGCGCGGTAAAGTAGACTCTTCATTTTGACGCAATGAAAGGTTGGTT
>NC_020404.1:963419-976726 GCF_000321355.1 Plasmodium cynomolgi strain B
TTATATATATATATATATATATATATATTTAGTTTTTTTTTTTTTTTTTTTTTTTTTTCAAACACTGCTAGGGAGCTGTGCAACCAGGGGGACCAAATTGATTACAAGGAGTTCCTGAGCAAGTAACGGCACCAGCGCGAGAACCTGCGCGGTGTGTTCGCAGTGCGCACGCTTGTGCTTATGTGATATGTGATGAGACATGTGTGACGCCCCTTCGGTGCTCCCCTTTTTGGTAGGTTGCTAGCCCAGTAATGTAAAGCTCACGCGTGACGTAAGACCATCAGTCTGTGTACCCTCCATTCCAGTGGTCATATGTAGCGATGCTCTCAAATTGGGGTACCGTGCGCAGCCCAAATCAAAAATTCCTTGCGGGAGGTGGCCCCCTTTTTATTTGCTCTACTTTCTACGTAGCAAGCATCCTCGCAAAATTAGAATTATCATTTCACATTTTTGTGGATTTTTGCACTAATCATTTCGGAATCGCGTTCTGTTAAGCGATTCACATAAAGTGGCGAACCCTCTAAATGGACGAATTTGAAGTGACAGAAAAAAAAAAAAAAAAATATATAATTATAAAATATAGTAATAAACAGAAAGGCATCGATATGGTGACAATGAAAAGGCAACAATAATGTGATGATAGCGAGGTGGTCTCAAAATTAATGAAGGCACGAGTACTAGCAAAATGGCGGCAAAAATAATTACTTTACAAACTATAAAAAAAAAACACAAAATTAATAACATAATTGCAGCATTTATGCCTCGTCATGATGCTCACTACTCGATAGTTACACCTGCGCAACTCATATATACGCGCGTACACACATGTGCGCGTAGATAGGGGCATATATATATGTGGGCTATACATAACAAAAAAAAAAAAAACTCACACGCATATAACCTAAACATACACATAAACATGCACAACTGCTGTGCCTTAAAAAGGTGAAATATTTTAATTAAAAAACATTGCAAGAAGCGCAGGCATGCAATTACATGCACGGACATGCATGCACATGTGCGTTCCTACCTTGCCCTTTGATAATAGCAATACACATAGCGGTACTCATATGTACACATGTATGTATGTGTGCCGTACGGGGAGAGAGCGTTTTTTTTGGAGGACTTGGCTTTTACATAAACAAAATGTTTCCTCCGTTTTGGCAGTCTTCGTAACAAATTTTTGCACTTTAATTTGATTTTGGGTGCTTGGCCGACGTAGGCCATCTAATGGGCAGGTGCGCGTTCAGGCAAGGATATACATGTGAACGCTCCCACCGATGCCCATTTGAGCAAGGCGCTAATACGTGGCTGCCCATGTTAACGGTCGACTGCCCCACGCTGGCACCCCCCCGAGGACGAGAACGGCGTGTTCCGCGCATCGTGCATATCGAGCTTAACCGCTCAACGGATGGCTGCTCATCCGATAGCTGCTCATCCGACAACTGCTCATCCGACAACTGCTCATCCGATAGCTGCTCATCCGACAACTGCTCATCCGACAACTGCTCATCCGACAACTGCTCATCCGATCACTGCTCACCCCAGCCAACTAGCGAAGGACGCCCTCGTCATTTTCAACCGCGTACGGCGACTGGGGCTTCTTCTTCTTTTTCTCCTTCTTGATGCGGAAGATGCTGAGGAAGCTCTGGTTGATGCTCTGGTAGGACTGGTAAAATTTATTTTTTTTGTTAATTTTGTTTTTCTTGGGAAGAAAGTTCTTATTTTGTGACCTGTACAGCTTGAGAAATTTCTTTAGTACTTTTTTGCAAGTCCTGTGCGACAGCACCCTCTCGCATGCGACGTTGTAAGACTTGTCTCCATTGATATCCCTCACTGAGACATCCGCTCCTCTGGTCATCAGAACATCGGCAATATCGTACAGTCCATAAAAAATGGAATATATTAGAGAAGTTTCTCCATGTATATTGGTAAGGTTGTAATTAATATTTTTCCCTTCATTAAGAATATGATGTGCTAGGATTTCATTCCTTGTCCGGATGCATATCATTAAGGGGCATTCCCCATTGATGTTATCCTTACAGTTTACATCTATATTATGTGTTAGCAGAAGTTGGACAACTTTTTCTTGATTTTCTAAGCAAGCGATATGCAAAGCATTTTGATGGTATTTATTTGTTAAGTTTATATTTACATTATTTTCAAGTAAGAATTTTAATATCTCCAAATTTCCTTCTTCTGCTGCAGCATGGATTGGAGATAATACATTGTTTGAATCAAGCTGGTTAATAATTTCCTTCTTCAATGTGTGCAGATATTTCAATATGTTTAGTCTCTCCAACTTGGATGCCTGGATAAATGGTAGGGACCATAAATTATGTTCCTTCTGTAGAAGCTGTGGGTACTTCTTCAACAATAACTGTACAGTAGATAAATCATTTTTAAAAATTGCACACGATAAAACTTCAGTTAAAATATGTCTATCGCAAGGTTTCTCTCCTGCCCCGGCATCAATAAAATGATTCACCCAAGCCTTGTTTAAATTGTAGGCAAGCAAAATGGGTGTAAATTTGTTATGGTAGCACCAGTTTGGGTTGGCCTTATTTTCTAGTAGTAGCTGTATAATTTCACTTATGTTATTTTCGCAGGCGAGGTACAGGGGGGACTTGTAGTCCCTCACGAAGGGGCAGATGATATTCAAATTTTCTCCATTTTTCACTAGCGAATTCACGATCGAGAAATTTTTCTTCTTAATGGCGATGTTAAGAGGGATGTATCCATTTTCTATGTCTATGGGGAAGGTCACATAATAACGGTCGCATGTGTTTCCATAGGGACTCACACAAATGGTGTTGCAGTTGTCGTTATTTTTTTTGGTTCCTTCCCACGTGGTTGACTCTGCATCATTTGTGTTTTGCTTTTCGAGTGTGTTTCCCTTATAAATAGAGTTTGCCTTCTCGAGGGAACTTCCCTTATCGAAAGAGTTGCCCTTTTCGAGGGAACCTCCTTCTGGTGAACTTCCCCCTTTGTGGGCATTTTTCTCCATTTCCGTGGCGGATGGGGGAGATGCACCCTGACCCCCGTCGTTCACCCGGGCGTCGTTACTACTGTTGGCTCCCTCCGCAAGGGATCCTTCTCGGTCCATCGTAACAGAGTTTTTATAGCTGTACTGGATGATGTTATTTTTCTTCTTCCGTTTCCTCCTCTCTTCTAGCAACACCTCCACGAACTCTTTGGATTCATTTTCGCACGCAATGTACAAGGGAGACTTTCCTAAGTAATCCCAAATGTCAATTTTGGCCCCTCCTTTTAGTACCAAATAGAAGAGGTATCTATTCTTTTTGCTAATGGCCAAAGATATAGGTAACGTCCAAATGTCGATTCCTCTATTCTCATCAGTTTCGATGGTTAACGGAGTGTTCGATAGCAATTCACTTCCCTTATCTCTGAGTAAGTAAACCAAATTATTATTTTTATATTTCTCACTTTTGCTCAAATCGTACAATTCTTCCTGTATCTTTTTACTTAACTTTACACAAATTTTTATATTTTCATTTTTTAATGCTACACTGTAACCTTTGACGTATATATCGAGTCCTATACTTTCGAGGAAGCATTTACTTCCCCATGAGCCCAGGATATCCAAATTGGGTTGCACAAAGTGTGACTGAATATAGGGGTCGTCCACTGATATTAAATTTTTGTAGCCATTGGCAAAGGGGCAGTCATCACATTTACACTTAAAATTAATTTCTTCTGTGGTGTATATACAACTCTTTCCATTACATCGGCACTTGTTCAAATTTTTTTCTTCATCCTCCTCGTCATCTTCTTCGTCTTCCTCTTCCTCCTCATCAAACGTGTTTACATTATTGTGTAAAATATTCATACAAAAAATATTTTCTGCTGTTAACACTTTGGATTTTTTATTACTTCCAATTCGATTACTTTTTTTACTTTCATAGAAATTTTTCTTCTCGAGTTTTTTTTTTTTATGGTTTTTTTTTTCTGCCCCATGTGCTTCTTTTGTTGCATGTTTCTCCTCCGCATGGTTTATTACACTATTATTTTCGTACACGTGCTCTTCAGTCTCTTCCTCTTCTTCGTACTTTTTGTGACTTCTTTTGTCTCCCTTTCTATCACTTGGGTTATTCACCTGGGGGTCTTCCCCCCTCTTCCTTTCCCTCCCTTCATTATCGCTTCTCCTCTCATTATCGCTTCTCCTCTCGATGTCGCTTCTCCTCTCATTGTCGATCCTTTTCTCATTTCGCCTCTCCTCGCCTTCTCTTACTTTTCGAATTTTTATTTCTTCCTCTACATTTTCGGGGAACCCCTTCTCGTCGTTCTTCCTCTTGCTATTTTCATTCGTCTGTCTCCTCTTCTCGCAACAGTTGGTACCTCCCTCATTGTGACTATTCTGATGAGCTTCTCCCACGTGTCCTCTCTCCTCTGCGTTGTAACTCTCTTCATCTTCTTCCCTTTTCATACACTTGACGTCTGTTCCTTTGCATTCGTGCTTCATCGCGCAGGAGCTATTTTCCGGCTCGTTCGCGGGGCTGCACGTTGCGCTGCATTCGCCCGAGAGGAACTCGTCAAAGATGTCCTTCTTCTCGTGCGCGCGGCTATGGTGTGGACGGTCGTGGTGTGGGTGATAATGGTGTGGGTGATCATGGTGTGGGTGATCATGGTGTGGGTGATCATGGTGTGCATGGTCGTGGTGTACATGGTCGTGGTGTAGATGGTCGCGGTGTGGGTGATCATGGTGTGCATGATGATGATGCGCACTGTCCTGGTGTGCCCGTTCGTGCTGCGCCTGGTCGTGCCCTTCGTGCGGCTGTGGGGTGTTGCTTCCACTGTGGTTGGGGTCTATGGTCCAGTTCTTCCCCCCGCACTTGCCGTGGATGTGCCCACCGTAGCTGCTACCCATTCCGATGCCGCTCCCAATGCCGACCCCGCTGCTGACTGCGCTGCCTTGTGGCCTCGAACTTGGCGCAGGCACCTGCAGTTCGTCCTTTCGGCTCTGAGGGGAACTCTTCGCAAGGGTGCTATAGTCGGGGTACGGCAAGCCATTCTGCATCTTCGAAGAATAGCCAAAGTGCTTCATAGTATTATAGAAAAAATTGTTAAAAAGGCTGAAGTTGTTATTCGTTTCGGACTGACTGATGCTGCACTCTGTTTCACTATTCAGCAGAGACTTCAGTTTTTTCTTGCTGCCGGTGTTTCGGCTGCGATCCTGGTCACGGCTGCGGCTGTACACATTGTTGCTATAAGTGTTGGTGCACTCGTTGGGACATCCACCACTACATACACCACTACACCCCGCGTGGTTGTTGCCATGCGTGCAGGAGTAGTCTGCGAAGTTTGACTTCTCCATGCTACTACTGCCATCCGCACAGCTCTGTAAACTCATAAAATTGTAACTATTACTTTCGTTAATAATTCTGCGGTTACATTCCTCATGCGCAGAAGAAGAAACGATGGAATTATCAAAATTTTTCATCGTCTCTAACGTCTTACGTAAGTTCTTCAACTTATGATAAATTAAATGATTTTGATTGTTCGCTCGATTGATAATAAAATTGGCCATAATGAAAATGGGTTCTAACCAGGCATTGGAAAAGGAACAAATAAAGTTGGTAAAAACTGGCCACTTATTTTTCCTCAACATAACTGTCAAGGGAGCGCACGTTAAGTATTTATTCCGAACACATTTTATACTTAGCGTTTTTAAAGACGGCAATCTGGTCTGTGCCAAAACTTCTAAAGTTTTATCCGTCAAATGATGACAGAAGTCAAAGTAAATTTCTTGTAAATTATATATAAACAAATGCTTCGTATTTAAGGAATCAAAGTTGTAAATTTGGTTTAGTACATTTGCTACTGTTATATCTTTTATTAAAGTACACATGGTGAAATCTAGACAAAGCCTTCTCCTAACTGATCTGTGAATGTGCTTATATATTCTGGGGAAAACATATTCGTACAGCACTCTAGGGTTATAGCCTAGATAGCTGTTAAATATTAACCTATTATGCCATACTTTATATTTCCTTTTGTAAAAAAATTTACACGTTTGACTTAAATTAATAATGGTATGAACATCTAAAAATGGTTCAATGCATTTAATGTATCTCTTCCATCTTTCGTTTTTCTTTACGACATTGTTACTGATACTGCTTCCATTGTTGTAATGATTGTACATGTTAAGGTTATTCTCGTTTGTTAAAATTTCGCTGAGGTTCCCTTTCTTCAGCGAGCTGTCAATGTTAAGATATGCGTCTGAGTTTAGCTTGAACAGGTCGTTAATGCTTATACTGTTGGCTTTTTCGAGGTTATTTTCCCTTTTCATTTGCCCACCATTATGCATTAAGATATCTTTCTCTAGTGAATTACTTAAGGCGTTATTTTCCAAAACGTGCATGTCGTTTATGTCAACAATGTTGAGATTATTCTTTTCGTTCGCGCTGATAATGCTGACATTGGGGACACTCGAAAGGTTTTTTTCTATTCCCGACGTTGTGTTGCTAACCACCCCATGTTGGTTATTCG
Source organism: Plasmodium cynomolgi strain B (assembly GCF_000321355.1). Classification (NCBI taxonomy): domain Eukaryota; phylum Apicomplexa; class Aconoidasida; order Haemosporida; family Plasmodiidae; genus Plasmodium; species Plasmodium cynomolgi. Next base: position 969,930 of record NC_020404.1, read on the forward strand.
TACTATATACATCCACAACATTGGTGTTATTCCTTTCGATGATATTTACTGAGCTATTTTTTTTGCTTAATGGACCATTTTTCTCCGTTCCTACTGTCGTGCTGCTAATATCATTGGTAGAGGTTGTGTCTGCTTTCCTGCATTTTTCTCTTTCATTTTCTTCTTCATTGTTTTTATCATCATCATGTGATATGGACTTAATATTGTTGTTAAAAAATAAGCTCAGTTTATCTAGTATGTATTTGTTTACTACTTCTTCCTTTACTTCATTTCCTTGCGAGGCTGAGTCATTATCATGTTCAACACTCTTCATGATATATACTACGTGTTGTATGTGATTGCTGTTGGGGGATTACTCGTTTTCTCCTTTCTGCTCTTCGGCTTCTCGTTTCTTGCGCAACAAAATGCTTCTTCTGTTATTTTGTGCGCTCTTTGTCGTGCCTCTGTGGTTTGTGCTTCTGGGAATATTCTTTGGTTTCATATTCGGATGGGTGTTTATTTTGTGCGTTGGTTCTGCTGTGGTGAGGGGGCTGCGGGGAGAGCGTTGCGTCGTTGCGGCGTTACAGCGTTACGGTGAGAGTGTCGCGGTGCCCGTTTAAGGTAACTCCTATGTGACAGGTCTTCTTCGAAGGTGTTTCAAGACGAGCGGCAAGCTTCGCGCGCTTGGTATGGTTATACTCGTTCGGCTTGTCCACTTTGTTTGCCTGTTTTTCCCATGTGCGCAGTGCGCAAATTTCAGAAAAGGCAAAAACTGCAGAAACTGCAGAAATTCCCAAAGCTCTGAAGGCTGAGAATATCGCGAGGGGCTCGGTTTTTCAAACGATACAGCTGTTTCATTTACGAGTATGCATGGCTCTGGTGGATTCCCTGATTGGCACGTGCCTGGACCTCGAGAGCGGGTCGCAGCGGTGGGGGACTGTGCGCGTATGCGTGTGTTTAAGAGGAATACTTAAAATTGTGCATACGTGCACACGTACATTCGTACATTTGTACATATGCATATCAATATTCATACACTTTTGCATAAAGTACTTCCGCACATGTACAGGAAAAAACGCAAAAAGGAAAATTAATTCTTAAAAATCACCAAGCTTGCGAAAAAAAAAAAAAAAAAAAAAATACTGCCTCCTATGTATCTTCCTCTTTTATTGCTCACAAACATGTATGCAATTTTGTTCCAATTCGAATAATAAATTTTTTTCTTAAATTTGGGCTAAAAAACAACAGCGTGAATTTTGATAACTCTTTTTTTTTTTTTAAACATTTATTATGTAGAGGCCTCTTTCAATTTTTCGCATATATTTATTTTATTTTATTTTTTTTTAGCACCGAACGAAGCACATCAATTTTGATCGAGTTTGTAGAAGGGTCCATGATAATCATATTGTCATGTTGGCATATGGCATGTAGAAGAGGCACAGTTGACAACTTTTTCGTTAAGTGTTTTTTTTTTTTTTAAGCGTGTGGGAAGCATGCAAAAAGTTTGGAGCTGCTCTACATATGTGCATGTAAAAATGTGGCACATAAAATGTAGTCATGCAATCGCGCGCTTGAGATATTAACCTATGCGAGTGTGTTAAAGCACATATGTACAAACGCGTATATGAAAAGGGCCGCGCGTACAATAATCCAAGCAAAGTAAACGGTCCATGCGTATAAATAAACCACTCATCATGTATGCAATGCACGGTGCAGTTATACGTGTACTATGGGGATGTACTTCCCTGCATATGTTCTTGTGGGTTTAGCACAATGACGTGCGTCATTTGTGCAGCCTGTTGGAATGGGCTATATATACAATATTATATGTTATGTATTTTGTTGCCTACAATAAAATAGCGGTATATATGCAGTGGGCACGGGACGATAAATCCCCATAGCGCTGTCCGTACTCGCTCGCATGTCGGACGTGCGCGTGTCGCATTTCGTTTAGGAATTGCCCATCGGTACTGTGCCCCTGCGCGGGCGTGGAAACTCGCGCATGCACTGCGTATGAACGTACGTTAAGAAAACGCGCGTACGGTACCGTACAGCACAGCACAGTAATGTACGTACGTGCGCGCATGTAGGTATGGATTGAGTACATAATATGATGCATATATATGTATATATAATATATATATTGCATATATATTTACATTATGCGTGTTGGGAATTTATGCGTAAAGCGCGCGTACTCGAAATTCACGTTTTACAAATTCCCGCGCACGCAAAATTGTTTTAATTTAAATCCATGTACGGGTAATATTCCGCCCAAGTTATGTTAATTGTTCGTACGTGAACTGCATTCGCGCACGGGAAAAAAGAAAATGCAGCAAAACGGTCAAGCGGTCAAGCGGTTAAGCGGTTAAGCGTGCGAAACGTAAAACATCGCAAAGGAAAGGAAAAAAAAAAAGAGGCACCTAAAAAAAGCGTTCGGCAATATTTCCTTTCCCCAGGTAACACAGCAGTATTTTTTCCCCACTTTGCTGCATATATGTTTTTCCCACCTTAGCAGTAATTTTTTAAAGCATAATTTGGAACACATTAAAAAATAGAAAATTCCTTCATTCGTGAATGAACAAATTTGATGACTTCGCTTCGCATAAATGAAACGCATATTCACGTACCATGCCAATTTTGGATTTTACTTAATTTTAATTTTCCCATAATTGGAAAGCTTTTACGATTGGCCTGCACAAATGTGTACGCAAAGGCATACCACAGGCATTTATACATAAATATATCGCATATGCACATGACTATGAATATTTTAATTTACAACATGGGATAACGTACACATCGTTGACAGACACACGAACGAGTTTTTCGTGTCGTGGGGGAAAGTCTTCTCCCCTTTTTTAGCCATCGTGAATTCTGAATTTTAATTTTTTAAAAACTGCAAACGATGGATTTATACTCCGTTTGAGTGTAGCAAATTTTGGCGGAGGAACTGCCCGTGAAAAAATGACATCGGCGCCACGCAGTTGAAAAGAGGCTGAACGGAAAAAGTGCAAACTGAATCACTGGCAGTTACTAATTTGCTGTGAGCGAAATTCATGTCGCTTAATGACGAAAGGAAAAGTTCAGCAAACCGAACGCTTACATGCGAATAACCTATTTATTAAGATAAAAAAAAATGCAGCAACGTTTACAACCATTATGTACTAGCGCGGTGTATATATGTATTCCATGTGGTGTTTACGTGGCGCACTTATATAACCACTTTCTCATTATGCCTGTATATTTGCCCTCACAGTTTTATACACTGCCTTTGCCCATTGCCGTTATGAGGTCAACCCTGTTGTAATCATTTTTTTGTGCATGAACATGGCCGAACTGGAAGTCGTGTGCGCGATTAGGAAAAAAGGAAAGAAGGAAAAATCGAGCAAGGGGGTGTAACACCAAGGTGATTACATAATAGCTACGTTTTGTGTGCCCCCATCTTGTGGCCCCATTTTACGAGCGCAAAGAAGCACATACATTAATTTTTGCATCAGTAGGGAAACCCCAATTGCTGGTCATAAATTATTCTCTGTGTTGTAACTTTCATCGGTCTGCTTTTCCCCTAGAGACACAACGGAAGTTCCATCAGTTTGTCTTCCTCCCTCTGTACAAGACATGGTCAAATTAATAATATGTGGCAATGTCGTTAGGTTGTTCCCTCTTCTGTTAATTACGATGAGTTTGCTTCTTCACAAGATCGGCTTATATCGAATGATTTGGATTATTGAGTGTGTATATTTGCACTATATGACGTGGTGTAGGGTTCCTCTCCCAAAGGGGAAAAACTAAAAAGTGAGAGTAGTATACACCTCAACGCGAAGGGAGTATAAGTTTGTCGCAGTGTTTACCACAACTTCTCATTTAAGGGGGGGAAAAAAAAAAGAGAAAAGAGGAGAAGGCTGAATAGCATGCTTCTCCTTTTTAGCAAAGTAGGACCAAATTTAGCGCTTATTTTTTTTTATTTTTATCCCCCGCGGTAGAAGGGGAAATGCCAAAATGGTATCATGAGGAGTGCAAAGCGAGTCTTTTAAATGTCTTCTACGTGACTTTTTCCTATTCGCGAAAAGGAAAGCGGAACGCAAAACCGATGTTCTCCCTCCTTGCTCTTTTTTTTTTTTTTTTTTTTTACATTATATAAGCTCTCGTGGACGGGACAACAAGAAGGCAAACCGATTCGCTTAAATTATTTCTGTTGAACTGCGCATCGATAAGGAGAAATAAAAAGTTGCAGAAAAGGATTTGCGCATATTCTGCAAAACGAATGAGTGTGGTTCGTAATTGGGGTTTTCAAGCAGAGAACTCACAAAACAAAGGAGCATAAATATGCGCCCTCTAAAATAGCCTAGCAGACATATGGACTTAGGGAGGTGTGTATATCCACTTTTGTAGCCTTTTATTTGCTCCCGCGGGGAAAGAGAGCGTGTCCAATTATGCACAAGCCCCGTTTTTTCTGTGCATCCGAGTGATATAAATGCTGAGGGTGGGTCCCCCTACCGCTTCGACGCGTCTGCATATCACCGCTTCGCTGCTTCGCTGTTTCGCTGCCTTACCACATGGAACGAGAGGTGGACTGCCAAACCGACTCGGCTGACCTATCGGAAGAAATAACCATTTCGGAAAAGCTGAATAGCATCCTGGTGGCCTATGCGAAAAATATGATACTTCACAATCCAGCCGAGTCCTCTGAAGATGAGCATGCAATTAAGAAAAAAATATACGAATGGTCAAGGGAGTACTTTCAAAAGTTATATGATGAAAATGGGGGGGACGCAAACAATGCAGATGACGGTGGCTCGCAGACCGAGTCGAGTGCTACTCGTACTGGTGGTCATTCGGTGAAGGATCAAATTAAAAAGGAGATGGAACGGGTCAATTTCGATATTGGCAACTAGCACAAAGGGGTGAGATTCGTCCTATTGTGCGCAAAAAAAGGAGCGAAAAGGGGCACATACATAAGTACATGTATAAGTGCCTGCATAAGCGCCCGCATAAGGACATGCATATGCGACCGCATAAGTGCCTGCATAAGCGCCTACCTAAGCACATACACACACGGTCACTTTTTTTCCCTGCCCGTTTTTCCTCACGTCAGGGGGATGGCATCCTTTATGACTTGGTATTTAGTGCTGGAGAGGAAGTCCTTCAGCTCGGAGCGAGACAACCACGCAAAGTCATTTATATACTCATTGTTGGGCAGATCCAAGTTGACGCCATGGTTCAGGTAATGCGCTCTGTAGTAGAAGATTTTTCTCCCGATAATTTCGTTAAACGAAAGAGGAATTTTATATTTTCTTTTTTCAAACGTACAAGGGCAGTAGCCAATAAAAAATGGCATTTCACATTTTAAATGTTCCGTGCATAAGTGTTGTAAATTTTGTCTGATTGTTAATTTTTTTTTAAAATCCATCAATGGGAACATCCATTTACTTGTTTTTTTATATTTCACCACTAAGTATAAAAAATTATTTGGTTTCCTCATAATATTTCTATAGTTATATTCGTTTTCATGATCATCATCATGCTTTTTTTTTTTTTCCTCATTCTCATCTCCATCGTTTTTTTTTTTTTTTTCCCTTTTGCGTTTAAAATGTTTTGTATACCTTCTATGGCAAACAAATTTTCGAGATCGTCATTTTCTGCAGACATCGCTTCTTCACCTGGCACATCATCCACACCTTTATCTTTTTTTCCTTTTTGGTGTCCCATTTCATCCTCTAAATTGGTGCTCTCAAGCTGGTTTTCCTTTTTCCGATCGTGAAAGGAACTCAAATTATATTTCATGTGTAAAAATTCCTCGTTGATATTCAAATTGTTGTTCGTTTTTTGAAGCCATTTGTCTTTGAAATCTTCGAAATCTTTTTCAAACTCTTCCTGCTGAAATGTCAGGGGGAATCTGTCTATGCACAGGGCAATTTGCACTTTGTACTTTTGGTGTACGACTATTTTGTTTTCCTCCCCGGGTGATGCGCTGGCATGTTCATTATCGCTAACACGGTTGCCAATATAGCTGTCAATGGTGTTACCTGCCTCAGCAGGATCATTGCCTAAATGGTTACTCCCCCGTTTCAAGCCACCCTCGTAGTGTACATACTTTTTGTCACTGAGGAAGAACCCTCCACTGTGTTTGCCCAAATGGAAGTAACTCCGGTGTGCATTCTTTTTCATAATTCCTCTTTCCGCAATTTTTCGTATCATTTTGTCTTTCTAGCAAAGCATAACTCACTTTTCTCTTCCTCTTTCTCTTTCTTTTTTTTTTTTTTTTAGCTCAGTTTTAGTTCATAATTGTGTCTATGTCAATCGGAAAAATATATCACGCCGCTAAAGAATAAATTACATACTTTTTGTGTAATTTTCAAACATGTAGGAACGAACTGCTCGGTTTAATTGTTTCCTGTGATCACCCTGCACATGCGTACGCAATGCCCTTCGCGCGAGTTTATGCGCCGATAAAGGAGTCACAATCTGATTGTACACTTAAAAAGCAAAACACTCGCCTACTTGTTGGCCCCACGGAACACATTATCGCTCACGAATTGGGTGAATGTACATTCCTGTACGTGTAACGGGATGAACTGTTTCCCATGAGCCAAATGAACAGCTTCGCGTGTTTTTTTACATTTTCTGCCACATTGTTAAAGCGTTTTCTTAAAAATGGTATTCCTTCCGTTTGCACGCTATTTTAGCACTTTTGCACTTTTGTGACCATTTAGCTGTTTTAAGAAGTGCCCTTTTTTTCTTTTCTTTTCTTTTCTTTCTTTCTTTCTTTCTTTTCCTTTTTTTTTTTTTTTCGTGTAATACCTATGTAGAAGGTG
>NC_020404.1:977316-1047141 GCF_000321355.1 Plasmodium cynomolgi strain B
GCCAAACGGGATACACATAATAAAAATGGTTACGTAAAAAAGGGCGTAGAATTGATCATCATATAAAAGCATCTCCATTATTAACCGCTCAGCTGCTCAACTGCTAAACCGCTTTACTACGTAGGGGCGGTTTTTCCACGCAGGTGTTAGTGCCCATTTCTTTATATACCTTGGTGCACTGTGGGGCAGTACATGGTGAGGGTGGAAGGGCCCCCACACATACATATGTATATATGCAACACAGGACCATACTGCATAATTATGCAGCGCGACGAAACGTGTATCGCTGGGTCGCCTCGCTACATCTTGCAGTATTCCTGGACCGCTATTTCGGAGTGATTACCGTGCATGTGTGCGCATTCCTTTTCTAGCAACTTCACTAGTTAACTTTTAAGGGTGCCAAGTTGATCCCATCTACAGACATGCACGATAAATCCATTTGCTGTTTTTTTTCTTCTCTATCTTCTTCATTTTGAACTTTCCCAAAGCGCATAAACATAGGCACACCGTGTGCACTCTGCGCTAGCACACCTCACTTACTCCACTTGGACCACTTTCATCAAGTTCGTAGCTCCGGCGACTTCTTCCTTAATACCATGAATGCATATAGCACTGTCTCCTACTTTGACTAAGTTCCTCTCTTTGGCAATTTCTATAGCATTTCTCAATACGTTGTCGGTTCCTTGGAATGATCCCACTTTAATGCACGTGATTCCTCTGTGTACATTCAGACACCTAACCGTGGAGTCAGAGGCACTGAGGGCTAGGATAGTGCAGCTTGGTTTGTACTTGGCTATCAATCTAGCAGTGTATCCTGTCTCGGTTAAAGCTACAATTAAAACTGCACCGATAGATTCTGCTGTTTCTACAGCTGATCTAGCCACAGCTTCTTGTACACTTATCGGAGTGTCTATCGCACTGACCAATGATTGGTATAGCAATTTATAATCAATGCATGCTTCGGCTTCTAAGCAAATCTTCGACATAATTGTGACAGCTTCCACAGGGAACTTTCCACCGGCTGTTTCTCCGGAAAGCATGACACAATCGGTTCCGTCTAACACTGCATTGGCTACATCTGTCACTTCGGCTCTTGTTGGTCTTGGGTTCTTCGTCATGGATTCTAACATTTGGGTGGCGGTTATGATTGGCTTTCCTTGCAAGTTGCATCTGAAAAAAAAAGGCAATAAAGGGTTCAGATAGGTCATGAGGAAAGGGGTGTATCGTGGAGGCGTATCCCAATACGCGGTAAAACTAACTACAAAACGAGCCAAATGCCATTCATATGCGATTTACAAAAGGAGAGGACGCGCCCACGGGTTGGACACATATATACGAAAAAGCCCCTCCTCATGCACGATGGCGATGGATACGATAAACACGCACGTCGAATTGTAATCTTAATTTAACACCAAATGATTTTAAAAATAAATGAAGCGAGAGATGCTCCAAATATAACCAATCAGCTGACTTATAAGATTGAATAATAAGGGACTCGAACAAAACGTTCGGAGTCGTCTATTTCACTCATTTTATGCACCACTTGGAGGGGATAAAATTAATTGGTGATTTTATTTTATCCTTTTTTCGTGGGGCAAATGGGGAGCAATGCGTGGGCGCAAATGTGACGTGCAAGGTTTGTGGGCGGTGTGGCAGGTGGGCCATATGAGGTGCTTCACAGGTTCGCGATTGGGTAAGTGGGAACACTGCTCTGTGCACAATGCTATCTCCACACTGCCATCTCCACACTGCCATCTGCACACTGCCATCTCCACAATGCTATCTCCACACTGCTATCTCCACACTGCCATCCCCACACCGCTATCTCCACACTGGTGCGTCCCCCCAGACGAGGCGCAGGTCGCTGGGCAGCTAAAATGGACTTACTTCGAAATCATGAGCTTCTGGGCCAGGAAAACCTTCTCGGGAGAAATCTCCATTCCTAAGTCCCCTCTAGCAATCATAATTCCATCAGACTCAGCTAAAATATTGTCAAAGTTAATAATGCCCTCAATATTTTCTATCTTGGGGATGATTTTAATATGCCTTCCTCTAGGGCCTAACAAATTCCTTATCATCCTGACGTCCTCTGCTGACTGAATAAATGAAGCTGCTATAAAATTACAACCCATGGGAATGGCGAAGTTGAGAATGTCATTTTTGTCTTTTTCTCCTATGACTGGTAAGTCGACCTTAACATTCGGTAAATTCATATTTTTTTTTTCTCCAATGGTAGCTGAATTTAACACTTCTGTTATCACATGGTCATCATGTGTTTCTAACACTTTACAGCTAACAGATCCATCGGCAATTAAAATGATATTTCCTTTTTTTACACTTTGTGGCAACTTTTTGTATGAACAAGCAATACAAGTTTCGTCTCCTAAGAAATTATAATCTGTAACTAACTTTAACTTACTTCCTTCCTTTAAATGTGCCTCTTTGTTTTTTAGAAGACCTGTTCGAATTTCGGGACCCTTCGTATCTAACAGCATTCCCAATAAAGCGTTTGGCCTCTGCTCCTGGGCCTTCAATACATTGTTGAACATTTCCTTGTGATCTTCATGTGATCCATGGGAAAAGTTGAATCGGCAAATGTTCATTCCTGTAAGGGGGAAGTGATGAGCGGGGGTGAGGTAGTGCACGGAATGAACAGCTTCAATACAGAATGAACGGAAGGAGCGCGATCCATGCGGCTAGCGACGCTTCATGCATGTGTGAAGTGCGCTTCCCCCCCGGGGGAAGAACCAATCCGAGGTAAAAACCAACCTGCGTCTATCAACTGCACGAGCGTTTCGACGGATTTGCACGCTGGGCCCAACGTACAAACAATGTGCGTTTTTTTGGAGCGTAAATCCACAGTGCTGGGCTCCAGGATTTGCCTCAAGGTTATGTTTGCGGCGCTCTGCAAACTTGCACCAGTGGTGGAGTTTTTAAATTTGAAAGAGTTCATTTTGTTAAGCTAGGGGAGATGAAGAGGGGGGGGTGGAGTTATTCTCTCAGTTTAAGCGTTTAAGCGTTTAGGCGGTTGTTCGTGGGCTATAGTTCGTGGGCTATAGTTCGTGGGTCCTTGACGGCTACTACTTCTGTGGTGCGCTCTAGGAAGTGGAAACACAAGAACTGGTTTTCTAAATGTACACGTATCTGTATTGCTGTTATGCGAGTTAAAAAAAAAAAAAGCACTCTTTCGCAACGTGGCAAAACTTTGTACTTGCTTTTCGGCTGTATCTTATTATTTATAATGCAAATATGCTCGATCAATTTAATTACAATCCCGTTAAGTAAGCTTTAAAAGGAATTAAAAAAAAAAAATTATTTTTTTTTTTCCTATATAGAAGGGGCGAAATAGCCTATTGTGTTCTTGTGTACCATTCCTTGTGAATAAAAAAAATAAATAAAAAAAAAAGAAAAAAAAGAATGAGGCATAATTTATGAACATTACCCATGTAGAAGCCGCAGTGTATGCTCATCTGTATCACGTGATGGTACTCAAAAGAGCGTACCCGACGAAGAGCCGTACGTAAAACGTTTGCAAAAAAAAAAAACGACGGCGCACTCTTCGTATGCATATGTATAATCTTACATACATATATATATTATTGCGCATGTACATTTGTTAAATATATGTACTTGCTTCGCGTGGCGGTTAGCTGCAAAGGCGTATCTAGCGAGCTGCAAGTAAAAAGTGCCCCAAACGGGTCACTCATGCGAACGTTGGTTTTATGTGCATCTCTCGGGAGATTCCCAAATGTAGGACTATCTTAAGGCATAAATAAATATATGTAGATAACGTACTTACTTTTATTATACATATATATATATATATGTACGACGGTGTGTGGGGGTACTCTACTTAATTATTTCGAGGGGGTGGGGTTTTCTTCCTTTCCTTCACTCTCCAAGTGGTGGAGGCACGAGCACATGTGAATAGCGGTATATGTAGGTGATGAAGGTAAAACTTCCAAATTGGGGATTCACCAAGCACAAACTTATGATATGTATATGTATATATATATGTATACGTATATGTATATGTATACGTATGTATTATGTATGCATATTATTATATGTACTACCTTTACATGTACGTACTCTCTTGGTTTGGGTGCACCTCTGCAGAGAACCGGCCACGAGAAGAAATGCCGACACGGAAAGGCCGACCCTGCTTCCAAAAAATGGCGTGTAAGTAAAATTTATGCATCCCATGCGGCGTAGCGAATTTTTTTGCCTACTCATATACTAGTTGAAATACGCGTTACAAAAACACCGGGGAGGAGGGGTGAAGGGGGGCCCCTTCTCTCTACGTCGCAGTGCAAAAAATAAAAAATATTCGGACGGTACGTTACTCTCATGTATGAATTGTACGTATGAGAGCGTACCTACCTTGGTGGCTGCTATACATAAGCCCTAGTGAGGAGTAGTATATATTGCGCGGGGTGCATTTTGTGGGAAGCCTTTCTCTCAAGCACTCACTCGCAGTTATTATTTGGCGCATACATGTATGTACGTACGCGATATATATGTACGTGTTCGTGGCAGCAGCGCCTGTTCGCAAGGGGGGGTAGAGAAGGACAAGAAAAAAAAAAAAAAATATATGCGCAGACTATGTGCCCATAAAAAGCAGGGGTGCTACAAAATTTCAAAAATTAATAGAGATGAATTGTTCGTTAATAAGTATTATGTGAATCTTTTTTTTTTTTTTTTACATTTGGGCTGAGGAAGATGTGATGGCTGCTATCCAACGGGTTGGGCGATCGTACTGCGTGAAGGACAATATATATGTAGCCATGCGGGTAATGCGAAAAGGGTTCATAGCAAATGGGTATATTTTCATCCCATGCTGTAAACAGTTTTAAGAAACTTGGTTGGCGTGTTCGCTTGAGGTATTTGCGCACATTCTACGAGCAGGGATGCATGAAAGTGGGGGAGGGGTGGAGGACTGTTTTAAAAATGGGAAGTATATAAGTCCGTGCACGGCGTAAGAGTGCACATATGTAAACATGCAATACACTCACTAGTCGAAAAAAAGAAACGTGGTGTAAAGCGTTCTACAAACCTGTTGGGGAATTTTTCTTTTTTTCCCCGGCGGGGAGAGGCAAAATAGGAATTATGCTTTTCCAGCTTTTGAAGTAATCTAAAACAGGGTGAATTGGGTTTTACTCCGTGAGGGTTAATTTTGTTTAATTATGCGGAGGTTGGGTTGGTTATTCGTAACTTGTGTTTAATATGAGGTGAGGCGTTTCAATTTGATTTACACAAAAAAGTTTTCAAATTCTCTTAAAATGCTTGCTACGTTTATTTTTAAAGCTGACATGAGATATGTAACGACGAAGGCATTTAAATTATAGGTTCTTCTTACCAGCACCTTTTTTTTTTTTTTTTTTTTTTTTTTTTTTCGTTGGGGGGGCACTCCGAAGCAAGGCGTAGTGTGTGCATACATTTGTGCAAACGAACATGGGGCTAACTTAAAACAAAAAGGGTGATAACCATGCTGTGTATGTTAACAGTTTGGCTGGCTTCAACCAATTGGACAATTTTTTTTTTTTTTTAAACTACCCTACGTTACAGCGCCACGCGTGAGAAAACCAATTGCAGCCAAAAGGGGAGGCAGTTTTTTCATCACCGTTTGTACGTGTTGAGGAACCAATCTGAATCGGTGCGCCGTTTTTCTTCCGTTTATTTAGTCCGTCACAAATTGATAGCTTCGTTTGGAACGTACAGCTGAAGATGTACCTTTCCCTCCACTTTTGTAAGTGGCGAAAGGTGTGGAATCCGTCGAGCGCTCACCGATTAGCATTTTCGATACGCTTAGACATCCTCGAATACGCTTAGACAGCCTCGAACACGCTTAGACAGCCTCGAACACGCTTAGACAGCCTCGAACACGCTTAGACAGCCTCGAGCACGCTTAGACAGCCTCGAGCACGCTTAGACAGCCTCGAGCACGCTTAGACAGCCTCGAGCACGCTTAGACAGCCTCGAATTCGCCTAGGCATCCTCGACTGCGAGGGGAAATGCTCGAACGCACCTACTCACGCTAGCCATAGCCAAATTGTGCTTGCCTCCATGGGGTTGCACTACGCATAAGCAGTTCGCATAAGCAGTTACGGCGCAGAAAAAGAGCAGTCCAAGTATGCCTCTTCTCAACGTCCTGTCCCTTTTGCTTGGTATAAAGCCATTTGTGGTTATTTTTTTTTCCCCCTTTTTTTTTAAAGCCTAAATGTACAACAGTTAATTCTGCTTGTCGTGTGCGTACGCGGTGTGGAATGTTCTCAGGATGGGTTTATTTTGCGAAAAAAAAAAAAACGGCGAAAAAGGGCAAAATTGTAAAGGGCATAATCATGCACGGTGAAGTTACGCGCGGCATTATCGCACACCGCTAAGTTACACACAACAAGATATAGTACACCAAAAAAAAAAAGTGCCGCTGAACAAGTACGGCTCGTTTGAGCGTGCCCCTATTTTGGCTCCTCCATTGTTATTTTCTCCCGCGGTGTATACATACACTTACACATATGCGCGTATACACTACGTGCGTCAAAAAAGGGCACCTCTTGCAGGGGGGATGGGGAGGATTAACGCTGGGCGTTTAATTTTATACACAAACAAGGGGCTCGGTGAAGGCAAAAAGGAGAGTAGTTACTCTGCAGGGTACTGCGGTAGGTACACATGCAAACATGCACCCATTTGACGCGTCTAAGACGATAGAAGCAGTATACAATCAGCTCAGGGGCATGACAAAACGACGTGGTGTCCCCTTTTTTTTTTTTTTTACACTGAGCAGGGGTCCCCAATTCTGCACGAGGTAAACTAGAAGGAAATGTTGTTTTCCTTCAGAGTTGCTTCCACCAACTTCAACAGGCAGTCCACACTTTTTCCTCCACTAGTGAATCCAGAATAATGGACGAAGGATAGTCCCGGGATGTTCGAAACTTTTTCCAATTCCTCTTTCTGTAGACCCCTAAAGCTTTTTGGAAAGGGTAGTCTAATGGTGAAGGATTCATTTTTCTTGGAAATGGTTCCACATCTGCATTCCTGGTATCTATCATTGTAGATACAAAACAAAATTTCGTCTTTTATGTTTAGTTCTTCTTCTATGTCGTACACATGATCGTAGTAGGGGCAATGCTTCTTCAAGAAAATAACTCTTCCGGAGGGGTGAAAATTGAATCTGTTTTTTACTGCTTCTAAGGTAATAGTTTTAGCTGCGTACCATACATTCGAATAATAATTTACGAAGCTAACAAATTCTTCTTTAACAATTTGTGCAGCTGACATAAAACGTTCGTCGGCATCAGCTTCATCTTCAAGAAAGTTGGGATTAAATCGATTCACTCGATGTTGTAGGGTAGTATTAATTTGATACTTGGCAACTCCTTCATGTTGGTTAATTCCATTATCCAAGGCATCGACAGATTCAATAAAGGCAGTGTATATTTTATCATAAAGAGTGTTCACCTTTTCTTCATCCGTTATGCCAAACCCTTTTCGAAAAACATCTTTCGCATAGTGTTTGTAAATTAGTCCAGCACTGCTTAGTCTTATGTCATGCTTTTCATCTAGAGTTCCATTAAATTCTTTTTGGTGATGATCATATCTTTTTTTTTCATGATCGTATACTCCTCCTACATCTACCACCACATCACACTGGTCTAGCTTTTCTTGGTCACGGGTTCTAATAATCTTCGCATCTTTATATTCTGGTAAAAACTTTAACATCACGGTGGCTAATATTTCGTCCGTATGGAAACGTCCCGAATGCGTTCCTATGACTTTTTCCATGGATGGCGAACAGAAAAAGATGAACGACGTGAACAGGTACCTTTTCAATCCCCTGGGTTCCACTTTCCTCCTTCGGGCAGAGTTCTTTTCGAAGATGTTTCTTGCCAGCACGTGGTACTTGGCCGCCAGCGTTCTCATAGAAGCTCTCCGCTCTGTTAGCCGGTTTAGCGGTTTAGCGGTTTAGCAGATTAGCAGTTTAGCAGATTAGCAGTTTAGCAGATTAGCGGTTGGATATCTGTTACTCGACGTGCTTGCCAGATGCTGTCGTTTTTTCTATTTTGCACTTGGTGCCTGTGGCCAATTTCGATTAGGAGTACTTCTTTTGAGTTCTTATTGTTGGGATTTTTCCTTTGAGTTGTGCTTCTTAAGGTTTTTTTTGTTAAGTTTTAAAAAGAATATTTTACTGTTTTGTTGCTTTATTGTTTTATTATTTTATTTTATTTTTTTTTTAAATTCTGCTTTCCCCTTTCTGGAAAACGTCCTCCTTTTCGGTGTACCTTATTTTTTCACTTGCCTCATTTAACATGCGCACAGTGAGTGCCTCCTTTTTTTTTTCCAGCTGCTCGATATTTGTAGAACTCACATCACATATGCATACACAGTTGTACGTCGTTTTGTGCACTTTGCGTGGCACTTTAACTCGTGGGTAAAAAAGAAGAAAAACGAAAAAAAAGTCTCTTCATAAAATGGGTACGTGTACGTAAAAAGTGGATTTTCCTCTTGGTTCGCACAGCAAAGGTGTTGCCACGCTTTTTTTTTAACCAGGCGAACAGCGAGCCTAGTCCAGTTTGAAGCAGCAGCAGCAGCAGAAGGAGGTGGGTCGCAGGAGAAAGAGAGCGAAGAAGGAGAGCGAAGAAAGAGAGCGAAGAAAGAGAGCGTAAAAATCGACAGACGAAATCGACTACACAAATCGATCACACGAATCGTCGGCACAAATCGACGGCACAAATCGACCGCGGAAAGCATAAAAGCAAAGCGAACCGCAATTGTGGATACGGGTAAGTGCCCCCTCGCTTGGCGCGCTTTGCTCCCACGCAACTCCTTTTATTTGCATTATTCAGTTAAGCGTCATATGGGAAAATATCTATTTCCCTGTGGCGGCTTTTGCTAGCGCACCTTTTGGGGGCGAACATTTCAGTGTGCTTCATGTACACGACGTGTCGATGGGAACGTTCCATGTTTACACACGCGGTGCGTTTCTCCACGTGCATTCCGTCTGACCGCGTGCATTCCGTCTGACCACGTGCGGCCTGCTTCGTCACATCATTCCGCTTTTCTCCTCCCGGCAGGAACACAGAGAGGACAGTCTCTCCCCCAACCATGCACAAGTACAAGCACAATTACAAGCACATTTTGTACGGCCTTAGCGGGGCGCTGAGCGGGTGGGTGTTAAGAGACCTGGTGATCTGCTTATCAAGTAACCTGAGCTTATCAAACGGAATGCTCATAAACAAATTTATTTGCAGCAAAGATGATTTCGTAAAAAACATCCTCCACGAACTTAAGTACTGTTTCGATTCACTCGAGTTAAAAAAAGGTTTCAATAATTATCACATATATACAAAGGAAAATGATAACTTTGTGGAAACTCTATACATAGAGAAGTGGAACAATACAAAAAATATGAATGAGAATTTGTATAGTGAGTATAGTAAAAAGACTTTACATTACTTGAAGAAAATTAACATTTTGTTTTCTCCCTCCTTGTTTGTTTTGCTAAGACAGTATCCAGGATGTGATACGCCGACTTATTTGAAGAATTACTTCGAGTAAACTGCGTATGTATACACTTGTGTATCTGTTTGTGTTTGTGTTTGTGTTTGTGTGTATTTGACTTTTGGGGAAGCATGACCATTTTTTTTTTTGCTTTTTTTTTTTCTCTCCCCAGTTTCACCAAATGAGAGTACCCCTTCCCCCCTTTTTTTTGAGCTATCTAGCGAAAAGGGGGGCACTCTATATAACCTGTGTGCAGGATATCATTTCGCACTACGTCTGTGCTCCACCTTGAGGCGGTCTATGCTGCCATTTCGGCGCACTTATGCCAATCGAATTGGCTGATTAAACCATACTACATATAGGCAATCGTATCTTTTTTTACACATTTAAAAGGACAGGGCGTACTTCCTCTTGGCGCGAACACAGTTAGGATAAATTTAACCAAACGGAAAGAAAAGAAAAAAAAATTAAAAATTAGCCACCCCAGGGGGTGCACTATATGGTCTCACATACGTATATATACCTACGTACGTACGCACACGTGCTGAGGCATGCTTCCCCCCCAAGTGGGCATCGCATGACAAACGGGGTGAGGCTCTCCAAGCTGTCCGCGGTCAGTTGCGTCAAAAAATGGCCCTCTCGGAATGCGACAAACTCGACACGTAGCCTCGCCCGTCGACTCGCCGCTTAACCCCACCGCTTAACCCCACCGCTTAACCTCTCCGCTTGGCCTTCTTCTCGGTCTCCTCCTGATACATCGAAATCTCCGCCGTGAGCGACTTGATGAGTGTCTCCTTCTCGCGCAGCTTCTTGCGTATTTGAGTGACATCCTGCACGTCGGGTTGCTTGGACAAATTGCCCAGCTGCTGTTGCAGCTGTTCGCATTCCTTTGTCTTCAACTGTATTATGCTATTTTTCTTCATGGACTCCTCCGTTTTTTCTATTAACTTTTTTTGTACACATCTAAGTTTCTGTATCAAGTCGAAGGCAGTGGGGTCATTCCCCTCGATGTTTCTCCACCTGTGGATATTTATTGGTTTTTCCAACTCCTCCGATAAGGTTTTGACTTTATTTTGTTCATTGATTAGTTCCTTTTTGAGCGAGTTAATTTGTAGCTTTGTATTGTTTAACTGTTCCTTGGAGAGATTGGAGAGTTCGGAGGAGGATTTCAAGTTGGCAACTTTTTTATTCAAGTTTTTAATTTCTTGTAGATGGTTTTTACTATCGACGTCTAGTTTATCATGAGAGATTTGCAGCAGCTTGAGCTTTTCCTTGAGTGTTGCTATATGTTCATTTTTTTCCTTCACTTCGTTGTTTAGAAGATCTTTCTCCTTCTTGTTTTGGTTAACACTCTTTTCATAGTTTTTTAATTTGTTATTTAGGTCATTAATTTCAAAGTCTAGTTGTTCGATAGTTTTTTTGTCGTGCAGTTGCTTCGTTTTGCTATCTTCATGATGACTTTTCAATTTTTCAATTTGTTCCTTTAGCTTTTCACATTGACTTATAGCATTTTTTTTATCCTCCATGGAATCTCCAATTTTTGCTTCTATATTTTTTTTTTCATTTTTTATTTGTTCTAGTTCGTTGTTCTGTATTTTGTGTCTCTCTTCCAGAGTCGACAGTTTTTCTTTAATTTCTGTGAGACTCTTATTGGTATTAATTTTTTCGCTTTTTATATTTTCATAAAGGGCCTTCTCCTTAGCTAGATCGTTTTTCAAAGAATTAATAATTTTAAGATAGGTCCCAATTTTGCTGTCTTTATTTATCAACTCGTTGGTACTGTTTATGACTTTACTACTCGTGTTTGATAACTCTTGTATTAATTTTTCTTTCTCCTTAACGAGGGATTGAATTTCTTCATTCAGTTTGTTTTTTTCTTCTGTACTTTTTTTAATGTCTTTCTCGAGATTGATGTTAAACATTTTGTCCTTCTTAGCAGATTCTGTACTTTTTTTAATACCCTCGTCTATTTTTTCAATAAGTTTTTTGGTTTGTTCCTTCTCTACAATGAGGTCATTAATTTCTTTCTTCTGATTTTGGTACTTGTTTTTTATTTCTTCTGTCAGTTTGAGTAAATTCTGAATTTCATACGTGAGTGACTTAACATTAATAGTTAGCGATTTGTTTTCCTTCTGCATTAGTTTTATTTTGAAGCATTCCTGGTCTAGTTTTACTTTCATTTTTGAGTTCCCATTGGTGAGGGCGTTAATAACGGAGGTGTTATTGGCAATTTCGTTTTCTTTCATTTTCGCTTCATTCATGAGGAGTTTATTTTTTTTGTTCAAGTCTTGCAGCTTCTTTTCCAAGTCGGCATTTTTTTTTAAGTGATCTTTTTGTTTTTTTTCTAGCAAGTCAACCTTTTCGAGAAGGTTCGACTTACAATTTTGCAGATCTCTATTTTTGTTAATTTGATTTTCCAGCAGCTTCTGTGTTTTTATCAACTCTTCATTGATATAGTTCCTCTCCTCTATCAAAATTTCTGTATTCTTTTCGATCAGCAATTTGTCCTTGTTGTATTCTTCATCTAGTTTTTTTTTCTCCTCCAATTCTTTCTTCAAATTATCTATCGTGATGTTCTTCTTCACATTTTCTTTTTTCACCCCGTTGAGATTTTCACTCATTTCGATATTTTCATTTTTTAATTCTTTGCTGTTCTTTTCTAAGTTGTCAACTTTTAACAGGATGTGTTCATTTTCCCTCTTTAGCCCTTCAATTTCGTTATTCTTTTTTTCGACCTTTATTTCTAATTCTTCTATATGAGTTTTTAGGGACTCTATGTCTTCTAAGTAGTTTTCCCTCTCGATATTCCATTTGTCCTCCTTCTTCTGGTTGCTATCAAATAAGTTGTGAAGTTTGTCAGATTCTCCCTGAAGAAGTTGGATATTCTTTTTTTTTTCTTCGTAGCACTTTGTAATTTCTTTATTTTTAATGGCATATTTTTCTATCTTTTCTTTTAGATCTTTTATATGCTCTTCATTCTGTCTATGTTTTTGTTCGTTTGTTTTGATGAACTTTAATACCCTTTTGAGTTCTTTCTTCATTTTTTCACTCTCCTTTTTTTTGGTGCTAACTTGGTCTTCATTCCTGCACAGGTTGGTTATATTTTCGCTTACTTTGGAGAGGAAGCTTATCACCCCTTCTGCATCGGCGCTGTCGTTTGATTCGTGTTCGTCACTAGAAGCGGTAAGCGAAGACCCCCCTGAAGGGATTTCTTCGCTTGTAGCTTTTTTTTCCCTCCTTTTTTTCTTCCCCCCTTTTGAGGTCTTCATTCCATTTCCCTTTTTCCCCCCCTTGAAGGTTTTCCCCTTTTTTTTTTTTCTCCCCAGTGGCTCCATCCAGGAAAGAAGAATTTACACACCCGTCTTTTGTTTCACTGTCGGGGGGGTCACAGCGAGGGGGAACTTCATCGGGTACTTCCCCAGGGCAATCGACATCTGCAGGGTCGATGTCCACAGGGTCGATGTCCACAGGATTGATACCCGCAGGATTGATACCCACAGGATTGATACCCGCAGGATCCACATCGGAATTCATTTTTAATTTTACACAAAGGGAGTTGAGGCCAGCCACATTTAGTCTTCCTGTAGAACCGGTGGAGTGATCCGTATCAGAAGACAACAGGGGGGAAGAGCCTCAAAAAGAGAAGCATCCCCAAAAAAAAAGGGGAGACGTCGAACAGGGAACAATATGAAAAGAAATAAAAAAAAAAAAAAAAGGAAAGGAAAGGAAAGGAAAGCACGCAAGGAGAGCCAACACGCAGGCATAAGACATCTGCGAACTTGCGGCTCCCAGAAATTGCGAGTCTTCCTGGCAGGAGCAGCTCAAAAAGGATTGCGACAAAGGGGGGAAATGCAAAAAAAAGGCAGAAAAAATGGAGAATAAACGGGAAAAAAAAAGGAAAAAAAACGGAGAAAACACGGAGAAGAAACCTAACCCTTTGAACGAATAAGCCGCAAAGGCTGATTTTTTTTTTTTTACCCATACCTTAGTGCACATTGCGCGTTTCTTTTTTTTTTTTTTTTGCGAACATGTGCCCTTATTAAAGCGGCTCAAATGGACTACCATGACCTTCTCCCCCTAGATGAAGAGAACCAAATCGAACATCCCAAATCTCGTAACACATTTTAAGAATTTTCCATATAAAGAAAAGGAACGGAAAAACAAAATGACATGATCATAAGGTAGCCATACACACATGCAGAATCAGTTGTGTCTACATTTTTGCTCTTTCCCCGTGTCTGCAAGTGCTGCCTTTCGAATTCATCCATCTATAAACTGGGCTATGTTGAGAGGAAGGGGTAATGCCATGTTAACACTTTTTACACGTCCTTCCACCTTTTCGCCCCAGACCTCCATTGGGCAAAGATGTGCAAGTCTACCCATGCGTGTCGCAAAAGGGGGTCTGGAATTTTTAAACTCGACAGGGCCACTTTAACGGCCTGCTGATAACTGTCTTCTTAAAATTCCCGATGCAAAAAAAAATAAAAATGGGCGGAAACGAATTACAAATTGGGAAGACTCCTGAGGAGTAACGTGCTACAAAAACAACAAGGTGATGCGATCACCGGATGGGTAAAACAATGATGAGGTGAAACTGCACGAGGGGTGTTCGCAAAGAAGGGGCGAAAAACAAAAAGGGATTAAAACACGACGTAAAAAACGAAAGAGAAAAACGAAAAGCGAAAAACGAAAAAAATTGTAGTGTAACCCACGAAGGGATGTAGCAAACATGTTAAGTAAACTAAAAAAAAAAAAAAAAAAATGATGTACTTCAAATGTCAAGCGAAATGGAATAAAACAGATGCTTTAATTAGCTAACAAATTGGACAACTTTTACGCGGTTGGTAAAATTAAAAGAGAGATGCAACAGGGAAGGTGTCTAATAGGGGGTAGTCGTACAGCGCAGGGGGTGGGTGGGTGTCTCTGCGCAGGCGTCCTTTAACCTGTAACAGCTATGCGTGTGTAGCTTTCTGCACGACGGAAAAAAACAAAAAAAAAAAAAAAAGCACTAAACGGAGCGAACGCACAAAACGGAATGACGGGACGAAAACAAAAAAAAAAAAAAAAAAAACATCTTACACTCCTGTGAAATTATTCGCGCGTTAAAAATTTACAAAAACAAAGAATGTGCTGTTATCCTTCCAGCACGTCGCTTCATCCCCAATGTGCTTCTCTCATTTGTGGGACGGGCTTACTCCTTCTCTTCGGCCCCCTCTCTCCCCCCTGCTCACACCACCTGCTGCGGGGACACCCATACGTACACATGCTCCTACATTTTGGATGTCCTTTTATTAAAAAACTGCAAGCCAATAATCTTAATTTTGTTGAGCCTTCGCTTACTCCTATCGGACGCATTACCCTTTGTCTGTTTAGTGCAATCCGATTCCGTTTCAGGGGCGGTGAGATTTGGGTTCTTTTCCTCAGTTGGCGGTCCATCGTCTGCAGTGTGCGTTACGTTAGCGCTCGGTGATGAAATTTTTTTCTTGACCGAATTGGCGTTACTCCTACGTGTCGCATCACCTGAAGGGTCATTCCGTGGTGCTTGCTCTAAATGTTCCCCTGTTCCTAATTTACTAAACGAATATTTGGATTGCTTGGTACTGATGGACGTATTCATGGTGGTAGACTGCCTCTGGAATTTCGAATTGGCGTAGTCTAGCCTCTTGGGTATAACTGACTTCATGCTAATTACGGATGACTTTCTGTGTAATTTGTTTTCGGAGTTGGCGCTGTTCATCGAGTTGAACGTGTTGAGAGTGTTCATCGAGCTCATCGTTTTGATCGAGTTGGCCGCTTTGGTAGAGTTGGCCGTTTTGGTCGAGGTGGCCGCGCAGGTCGCGTTTGTTAAGCTCACCGCGCTGTTTGCACACTCACGCTGTGTACTCTCTGTCGCCTTGCCCGAATTATCCATGTCAACGAAGAAATCATAACATGGGGAGTAATCTCCAACCCCCACCACTCTATTCAAAAAGGTCTTCTCAACACACTCTACCTTGTGCGTATGATTTACCAATTCATCCCTGAACAAATTATTCGTTGCCTTAATTTTGTAGCACTTTTGGGTTTTCTCCTTCCACTCTCTCCTGGACTTACTGGGCTGCTTATTTTGCAGGTGGTCACTCTTATCCTTAGCAGATTTATCGCCATTATTATCTTCAAAGATGGATTCCGAATTGGCGTAAAAGTTTTTCTTCGCATCTTTGGAGGGGAGTTTATTGTGTTTTCCTGTCCTCCTCGTGCTGTCATCTCCCTGACCGCCTCGATCACCGCAGGGGCTTCCAACACCGCAGCCAGAACCTCCCCTGTGCGCATCGAACTTGCTGAACCCATTCTGCGTCGTTCCCCCTTCGCCCTTTTTCTTACTCCTCCTTGACTTGTGCGCGTGGGGAGTATTCCCTCTGCTCTTCCCCTCCTTCACGCGAGTTATATCCACATGGCTATTCATCGACTTTACACTATTTAACTTGTGCGAATGTTTCTCGTCCGGGTCATCCCCAAAATGGGCAATGGTATTTGCAGTCCTATTGGCAGGCGCATTTGCAGTCCTATTGGCAGGCGCATTTGAAGTCGTATTGGCAGTCGAACTAAGGGAATGGAAAAGTTTTCCGCCATATGGATGGCCACTGCTGGTCCCTCTGCCATCTCGATCATGTCTGCCACTGCCATGTTTGCCGTGAATAGAATCATCTCCCTCCACGCAGGCATGAGTCTCTATATATTTCGCATACTCCTGCATAGACTTAAAATTAGATTTCACGATGAGGTAATTTATAATGAAGGGAAATCTGCTCTTTAAATAATTGATGGTTATATCGGGAAGAAATAGGTGCTTCAGTTTGAAGAGCCAGTTGTGTGTACTTCCTACACTAACGACATAGCTACCTTTTGCATTCACAAATTTATTGTTTTTTAAAATGTTGTTACTTTCGATTTGATATACTTGATTTATCACCGCATCGATGAAACAGCTTTCTAATAACTGATCCCTTTTGGAGTTATTTTTTTTTTTTTTTTCCTCCTACTAGTGCTGCTGTTATTTCCGTGGCTGACCAGGTGCTTCATGCTGCTATTGTTGCTGCTGCTCCTTTTAACTCTACTCTTGCCGTGACCGTCTCCCGACGCGAGGGAGGAATAATGCTTTCTCATCAATTCCTTGTGAGTTCGGTCCACCAATTTCAGGTGTAATGAATAGCCTGACATTAGGAAGTCGCGCGCTTTGTCGCTCATTTGTTGGAAACCGTGTCCGCGGGGGGGGTCCTTTTCGCCAGCACTCCCAGAGTCAACTTCTACCTCCAGCGTCGCCGCTCCAGCAGCTGCAGCCGCTCCAATCGATCCAACCGCTCCAACCGATCCAACCGCTCCCCCCTCACAAGAACAGTTGGGGTAAAAGGCGAAGGGGTAAAAGACGCTGTCCCGGATCTCCCGAACTCCCCCGTACCTCTTCTCCAACTGGGTGTCGAAAATTTCCTCCCTCAAATAAGACGCATAATTGGTGTCCAAAATCTTTAGCTTCTTCGTCATGTAGGACGGAGCGAAATTTAAAAACGACTTCCCAAAGGTTTTGAAAATCTTCGGAGCATCAATTATGTACATCCGAAATAATCTACATCGATATTTTGAATTCATAATCTCCAATAATTTCATAAATGTAGACATGGGAAATTTAGATAAAGAAATCCCAGAGCAGTCAATAAGAGATATATAATTTTCTATCTTCCCAGGTATACATAAATATTTTAAAAAGAATTCGAAACAGAAAAAAATAAATTTGTTAATCTTTCTACATCTAACGATTCTACATTCAATAAATTGATTATCAGAATGGGTCTACATTTTTTATCTCTTCCATGCCAGTATATGACTCCTTTGTTAATGTAATTTATAACGTCCTTTTCTTTTATGGGTAGGATGTTGGACAGTCTGAATTCATAGTTACTCTTAATCAAGTCTAACGCTTTTGCAAAATCGAATTGCGCTGAGTACAGGTAACGCAAGCATTCATTTTCGAAAAATGATTTATTTATTTTTAACGATTTATTTTTACAATACTTTTTGAATTCACTTATTGCAATTTCTTCATCTGTGCTTATGAATGTGTTGTGGAATATGTACCTCAGGTTTGTGTTTTCGTCGTACACGTCCTCCTTCTTTGGCTCGAAGAAAAATACGTTTTCGTCTATTGTGTATTTGTTGATATCTTTTTCGATTATGACTTTCCCCCTTGACAGATCCATGGCGCGCGGGTTAACTGTTGGGGGGGTAGCTGCTGGGGAGGTAGCTCTTGGGAGGGTAGCTGTTGTGGAAGTAGCTGCTGGGAGGGTAGCTGTTGGCGGGTTAGCGGCCTGGTGGAGGGTCGGCTGGGCGGATTGCCTCACCTGTGTGCGTTCTGTCCACTGCGTCTTTACCACGCGGTACTGTGTTTTGGCTACCCGCGCGTGTCCTCTTGTTCCCCTTTGGGTTTTTTCGCTCAACTGTTTGGCGATCGTTTTGTGAAGCGTTTTCGAATTTGTTGTGAACTTTTTCGCGTTCGATTCGCAACGTTTTTACACTTTTACGCGCTTTTTTTGCTTTACGTCGTACGCGCAGTTCACAACAGGCCATTTGTCAGGGACTAGTCGTTTCTTCTTCGTTCCTGCCTTGCTAACACAATTTCGCTGAAAATTAATTGACAAATGTGCTGGGAACAACTAAGTGTTTTTTACATTTTTTTTTTTCTTTTTTGAGAAAATGTATGGAAATTTGGGTTACACAATATATATATAATAAAAGAGTGTGTTTTATTATATATACTTTAAAATGTATTCATTAAAAAGGAAAAAAAAAAAAAAAACACATATATATATATATATATATATACATAAAAAGAGTTCATAAATTGTACATACGCACGTACGTTAAGTAAAACTTCGGTTTGAAAAACAAAATGCAGGATTTTTTTTTTTTTTTTCACTATTACAACGTAGTATTTTTACAATTTGAGGCATATGCAAATGTGACAATGATGACTTATCTTGTCATTTGTTATATGTCAGACGGCAAATGTCCAAAGGGGTTGACCCACTTTTTTCTGTCACCAGCGGCATATCCTTATCTCGGCGTTGGCCTACTGAGATGGCACTACTGAGATGCCACGACAGAGGTGTCACGACAGAGATGTCACGACAGAGATGCCAAGACTGACATTTATGGTGACATTCCTGGTGACATTCCTATTGCTGTTTGTGCTAGTTTTCCCTAAATGAAATTGTCAAGTCGGCTATTGTGTGTGTCCTCATTACGTGTGCCTATTTTTGCGTACTCCGCTTTTTTTTTTAACTTTAAGCTTTACGTGAATTATTTGCTCTTATGCATGTTTATGTATGTATATATATATGTACGTATGTATGAACATTTAATGCTTGAGCAGGCATGTTCCCAGTGTACACACACAAAAACAAATGTATTAATAATGAAGCACGTTGTTTGGCCAAAATGGAAATCACAATTTTTCATTTTTATTCATTTCACGCCACGCGGGGGTGTATACATAAAAATTGAGTTGCAGTTCTCTTAACAAGACATACCAAACAGTTTGTGCTGTGGAAAAATGTTAAAAAAAAAACTTATATAATTATACGCAGGTAAAAAAAAGGGAAAAAAAAGTATACATTTCTTCTTTCGTCAAGCGCAAGACAATACGAACACTCGTTAACGTAAAATTTAAACCATGCACAAATTTTAAAGTACAACGAAACATGTGCAACTTTTAAGTTGTCTAATTTGAGCAAGGGGGTCGATTTTGTCAATTTGCTATTCAAAATGATCACCAAGAAAAGTTCAAAGATGAACAGGAGTGAGCAAGATGGGTGTGATCAGTGGACCAAGTGATCGACAGAGGGAAAGGCGGGTGAATTTAAAAAAAAAAAAAAAAGAGTTGGGCAAAAAGCAACGTGCTCCAGATAAATGCCGCTAACTTGGTTGCCGCATTAATGTTGTAAATATAAGGCAAGCACGCGATTTTGCTTCTATATTGAAAAGGTCTTTTTTTTTTTTCCCCCCCTCTTCTACGTTTTCAGTTTGCATTTTGCCTTCTTCATTTGGGCCATTTTTTCACTTCCCCATTATATTGCCCCACTTTTGCTTTCAATTTCTTATTTTTCAAAATGGCAAAAAATGACATCCGTTAAGAAAGATTACCAAAAAGGAAAAAACAAAAAGAAGCGATAAATGGCTTAACAACATGCGAAAAAGGGTAACAATTCTGTGCGGTACTTTTTCCCCTTACAATGTAGTACCAGAATGGACATAAAAAAGCAATGCACGATCTGGTTGAGCGCCCGTCGAACGTCGTAATGACGTTTGTGCAAATTGCGCAAAGTGCATGGGTGTTGGGGCATGCGAAAAATGTAGAAACAGTGCAAAATTGTATGCGTTGCGCAAAACGCGGCGATTGCACAAATGGGAAAGGAGATTTTGTGGAATTTTTTTTTTTTTCAGCAAAGGCTTGGGCGAAAAAAAAGGTAACCAAATTATGATAGCAAAAGGAAGGGACATGTAATGTGTGTGTTTAATTTACATGCGAACCGCGTTTACATTTTTATGCCACAATTTCCAGTGTATTTCACCCCATCTTTTTTAATTAAGCAAAGGGAGGAAAAGGAAACGGATTAAGCGAGATGAACCAGTAAACCGTAAACCGTAAACCTGTCAAACCAATCAAACCTGTCAAACCTGTCAAACCTGTCAAACCTGTCAAACCAGTCAAACCAATCAAACCGACCAAACAGAATAAGCAAAATTAAATAGATCCCCTTTCAAGGAGCACCTCCCCGTTGTACAACGTTTTTCGGGAAAAATGAGAATTTACACAAAAGCCCTTCTCTTCCACTTTTTAATTTTACAAGTAATTTAAAAATCCGCAACGAATCGTAAACACGTTTTCAAAATGCCAGCGCTGCGCATGTATACATATGCTCAGCTTTAATCTACATTTGATTCTTTACAAGAAAAGAAAAAAAAATTTACATGTAGGCCCAATAGAGCATATTATGAATTCTTCTGCGAGTGTCCTTGCATAATTACATACCTCTGCATACGCAAATTATCTCGATGTTGGCACTATGTACGGAACCAAGTTCGCACTCTTGCGCGTAAAGAGCAGTCCCCACCGCGCTGCGCCTCATTTCCACGCATCCTTGTGCCAGGTGTGATCATTTGCGCGGTTGTGCAGCGGTTAAGTTGTGTAGCGGTTAAGTTGTGTAGCGGTTATGTTGTTACGCTTCTGAGATGCTGAGATGCTGAGCTGCCGAGCTGCTGAGCGCAACGGAGGGGGCGAAATAACTCACGACGTAACACATGAGCGCGTCTTATTTTCTACCCAAAAATATCAACACAATTGTGCAAATACGTGTATGTATATGAATACACATGTGCACATTCCGTTTTAACGTAGTGGTGGCGCCACCCAGTTGTACTGTTGCGCGCAACTCCTTCAGATCTTTTCCTTCTTTTTTTTTTTTTTGCAAAACACATTCGTTATTATTCCTTAAATTATAAAAATGCCAACAGGTGTACAGCAAGAGGTACGGATTTGTCAAGAACAATGCGAAAAGACCTGAAATAGGCACTTTCAGAAGTGTAAGGCTGTACAACAGCTACAACGCGAACGAGTTGAAAAAGCACTGCGAGGTAAGGAAAAAAAAAACAAAAAAAAACATATATATATATGTATGTACATACATACATGCATACATATAATATATATATATTATATACATATTTTTTTTTTGCGCTTGCCGGGCGCGCCCCCACCGCTTCAGACATCGAGAGTCGTGTGCACCGGAATTGGCGTCGTAAATGGGGTTGGAGTTGGGCAAGAGAAATTTTGGGAGAACCTCATCTCCGGGTATAACTCGATTGACAAAATTACCAAGTTTGACGTAACAGGCATGGCCTGCGGCATAGGCAGCGAAATTGATAAAAAAATTTTCAACCCCTCTGATTATTACACAAACAAAAAAGATGTTAATCGGAACGATGATTGCACGCATTACGCTGTGGCTGCAACAAGATTAGCCATAGATGACGCAAAAATTGATTTACACAAAATTGACTGCAACAAAGTAGGGACCATCATCGGAAGTGGAATCGGTGGGTTGCTTTTTCTAGAAAAGGAAATGAAAACATTATACGAAAAGGGACATAAAAGAATAAGTCCTTATTTAATCCCAGCAATGATAGCAAATACACCAGCAGGGTTTGTATCCATGGAACATAATTTAAGAGGAATTTCACTCGGCATGTTAAGTGCCTGTGCAACCTCTGGAAACACAATTGGGGAAGCATATCGATATATTAAATATAAAGAATACGATGTAATGGTTTGTGGAGGAACTGAGGCAAGCATTACTCCTATAAGTTTTGCCGGATTTAACGCATTAAGAGCGTTATGTAGTGGATATAATGATAACCCCAAAAAAGGGTGTAGACCGTTTGACTTGAAAAGAAGCGGTTTTGTCATGGGAGAAGGGGCTGGGATTTTAATTTTAGAGTCGTATGAACATGCACTTAGGAGGAATGCCAAAATATATGGAGAAATTTTAGCATACTCTTCCGAAAGCGATGCGTTTCATATTACATCCCCAGAGCCAAGTGGACGGGGACTCTGCAATTCTATCAACAAGGCTATAAAAAATGCAAATATAAACATATCCGATGTTAAGTACGTTAATGCACATGGAACTTCTACCAACTTGAATGACAAAATTGAAACGAAGGTATTAAAAACTGTGTTTAAGGATCATGCGTATAAGTTGCATGTATCTTCGACTAAAAGTATGACTGGTCATTGCATAGGAGCTGCAGGCGCAATTGAATCCATCGTATGTTTGAAAGCAATGCAAACAAATATTATTCCTCCCACCATTAATTACGAAAACAAGGATGTTGAGTGCGATTTGAATTATACACCGAATAAGAGTTTACACTCGAAGGAAAATATAGACATTTCGTTAAATACCAATTTAGGATTTGGTGGACACAACACTGCTCTGTTGTTTGGGAAAATTACAAAATGAGGTAAAATCCATGCAGCTACAATATGATGCTCTTACGAGGTGCGTTTTTTTTTTTTTTTTAAACATAGTACAGTATGCAACGCTGAAGGCTTTTCCTTCTCATGTGACACTTGCCTAGGGAGCTACCTCACTGTGCTATCGCCAAGGGAAATTCCCACCTGCGTTTTTAGCGACGTGCCTTCTTAGTCACCCCACTTATTTACTGCATGTATGTATGCACGTCAAATGTAACACTAGTTTCAAACTTGTTGTAAATTTTTTTTAAAAAATAACGCTCTCGATTGTGCCTCCTTTGTTTATTTTATTTTTTTTTTTTTGGTAATGCATTTATAAATAAAATTTGCCCATCAGTGGTGACGTAACAAATTTGTGCAGGAGAATCATATCTGGAGAGTTTTTTCCGTTTTTTTTTT
The DNA here is from genome assembly GCF_000321355.1 of Plasmodium cynomolgi strain B. Classification (NCBI taxonomy): domain Eukaryota; phylum Apicomplexa; class Aconoidasida; order Haemosporida; family Plasmodiidae; genus Plasmodium; species Plasmodium cynomolgi. The sequence goes on from NC_020404.1 coordinate 1,000,283, forward strand.
TTATTTTACAGCATAACAGGGAATAGGGGCACTTTCATATAAAACAACGCAAAAAAAAAAAAGGCTCCACACCTAACGAGACTGCCATGTAGGGGGATAGTCGCCATGTATTTGTGAGGCAGAACTTTTGTGCAATTCGTTTTCTTTTATATATATATTTTTTTTTTCGCGTCACCCTGCTAACTTTAAAAAAAACAGCTGAGAATAGCTGATAACAGCTGAGAGGCGCACTTTCAGCGAAGTGAAGAAAATTTTAATCGCCCCCAAGTGCGAGGAGAATCCCCTGGCGCCGGCGACAGCAGTTCCGACAATTGTCAAAAAAGTGGAAGTTCCTTTTTTTTTGTAGGCGAATTGGTATACTATCTTTTTTTTCATGCAGAGCGAAAAGTTCTACCATTTCACGTTGCTGTGAAGTTAGCCATATGTTTGTTTATTCTGTGACGAGGTACATATAGTGGTCCCTCCAGGGGGAGATACTTTTTTTTTTCCGTTTTTTTCTTTTCATTTCTGTTGCACAAATTGGGGGGTATTTCCATTTTTGCCACAGATCATGCCTGTTTGGTGACACACCCAATTGTGGATGTCCAGGGCGGGTGAAAAGAGCGCACATTTGTGAAGCAAACATGTGTGAGGGGGGGAGAGCGCCAAGAATATGTATCACGCCCACGTTATGCGAGTGCTTGTCTCGCTGTACAGTCACGTGAAAGAGTAGCAACAGGCGTGAGGGGCACACCGAACAGAAGCGCGTGTCTAGTACCCACCCCTCCTCCGCCTGCGAACGTGGGACACCCGCGTAACACCCGCGTAACACCCGCGTAACACCCGCACAACACCCGCGCAACACCCGCAAAGGCAAAATGAAAAAAATAAAACTAAACATCACGCGGGAAGAGGACAACTTGCAAAGTAACATATACTACGTGTGCGAGAAAAATATACTAATCTCACAACTAAATCTGACGATAAACTATGAGGAAAATAATATGGACGAAGACGAAATTGTTGAGCATGGCAAAGATACAGTAAATAAGCATAAGAAGGATAAAAAGGCAAAACAACACAAAGGAATTAAGATAAAGATATCGTATAGCGATGAGCTAAATAACCTATACCTAAACAATGTGATAAATAATTTGTACGATTACATTTTTGAAAGCAAAGGGAATAATTTTAATATACATAAGAATGACCGTTGGCAGGTGTTAATAAATATATACATTTATGAGTATACGCCATTTATATATGACCATATCTGCAATGTGATTAATGTACACCTGTCTCTTTTGCTAATCCCTTTTTGTTTCTACGACTTTGATGAGAAATGGTACAGGTGTGTTCAGAATTACGAGGAGTTGTGTCGGCTGCTATCAGGGGGAAGTTCCTTGTGTGACCCTGCGAAGACAGGAGGAGAAAACTCGACTGATATTATAATCCTAGATAGAAATGAACAGAACAAAAAGATAATAATAAACCAATTAGAAAACAATAATTTTGATTTATTTGTTGAGAAAAAAAAGGGGAGACAGCAGAAGGGCTATTCAAAAGAGTGCTCATAAAATACATCCCAATTCTGCGAACAGTAATAGTGGATGACCAACTTATGTACGTAATTAAGTTTGTACAGTATGAAGACTTTCTCCTACGAACACAAAACGTAGATGATAATATTTACAATAATATTGTTGAGAAGCATTCCTTCTGGAATTTTACAAAAAGGACATCATTTGATAGACTGCCCTGTGAAAATAATGGAGACAAATTTGATTTACACGAAAATTATTATATCCTCTTTAATGCAAATACTGCGACTGTTGATGAGAGAAGCATTTTGGAAAACTCCAAGGAGACCATCCAGTTTTATTACGAGTTTATCGTCAATTACTGCACAAGTTATTTTGCTGCACATTTTGTGAAGTAAGAAGTGGCAGCCCGGATCGTTGCCACAGGAGGTATGACAAATGACGTAATAATGTGGTCAACGTTTGTGTTGATTCCTTGGCGCGCTTGATCCTCATCTATTTGAGAGCATTTTTTCTGAGAATCTCCACAGTTCCTGAGCGGGGGCGTGCACCATGAAGGCGTTACAATGTGTGTACTAGGTAAGCATAAGGGCAGTGCGCGCGCACACGCAAATGTAGGTGGCAAATGTAGGTGGCAAAGGTGAACGTCTTCCTTCGCACGTCAGATCGCATTTCTTGTTTGGGGGGTTCGCTAGCCGCCCCTATCCATCACACTTATGTTTTTAATTTTTCCAACGATTTTTCGTCACCGACGATTTGACAGATCAACTGCTTTCGTGGCAGCCAAATATGAGCATAAATTTGCGAGCGTATTTTTTTGGGTGTACCTCGGACTTCTGCAGGTCCCGCGCATAGCTCCTGACATAGTCCACTTTGCAGTCGGAGTAGTAGGAGCCCTTGGCCAGCTTCTCTCGATCTAGAAGGCACACATATCTGCCGGCGTGGACGGGTGAACGGGAAAAAAAAAAAAATAAAATAAAATTCACACAGATGCATGCATATATACACACATGAACCACCTCTACCGCATATGCCATACTGTGCCCCCACTGCGGGGAAGCAAACGAAAACGCTCGCGTAAGGGTCCCCCCCTCCACGTGCAACGCAAACTTACAGAATGGTCTGGGCGCCTTGCAGGGGGGATTTGGAGAAAATTAAATTTTTGGCCAATGCCCTGAACCAGCATTTTTCGTTCCGGAAGAGTTCAGTGCGCACCAGTCCCGGGTTAATGGACACGGCGCACGCCTTGGTTTTTTCGTTCTCAAATCTGGGGGGCAAGCGAGGTGGGAAAAATGGGGACACGCACGGGTATGCATAAATGTACACATAAATGTATACATAAAAGTACACATATATATATATACATACGCTTGTGTGTAGGTATCTGGGGGCACGCTTTGTCCATTCCTGTTACACCACAGACAGCGCACAACGCAGAACGCAGAACGCACAGCTGCCTCTTTCTCTTTTTACCTCCTCTGCAACTGCTGCGTGTAGTAAAGCATGCAGAGCTTGGAAAAGTTGTACTCCCGTCGGTATAGCAAATTCGAGTTGGTATTCCTCGTGGAGCCTTTTTCGCATATAAAATCGTAGTTTACATCCTGCAGTGGGGTGAATGGGTGTGCCGAGGAGTGGGTACTTCTCCGAGAGGAGGGGGCACTTTTCCCACGTGCTTTTTTTTTTTTTTTTTTTTCATTCCTAATTGTGTCAAAAAAAAAATATATTGCTTACCGATTCTTTTAACATACTGTGCGCTATGCTACTCAGATTTACAACCAGCGTGTCAGATGCTACGATTCTCTTATGAAGCAATTTGGTTAAGTAGAAGTGGCCCAGGTAGTTAACGAAGAAGGTCCTTTCCAGCCCATTTACGTACTCAAGCTTTTTACTCACAATTCCTGGAATTATATATAATGGAATTTAATGGGTGGTAGACTAAGACAGTGATGATATGGAATGTGGGTGGGTGCATTTCAACCACGTAGGGGATGCGGCGCACAATTGCTGAAAGCCACAGATGGTGCGGAAAAAAAAAAAAATAAATAAAAATTTTACCCGCATTGTTGACTAGTATATCTACTTTGGGGAATTTGCTGAGTATCTGATTGGCACAGCTTTCTACGCTTTTGTAACTTGCCAAGTCAAGTTGCACACAGTGGATCTTGGCGCTGCGTGTGAGGGGAGGTGAGTTTGGCAATGGGTGCTCACGCGCGGCTATTCATGTAAAGCGGTTCATGTGAAGCGGTTCATGAGAAGCGGTTCATGTAAAGCGGTTCATGTGAAGCGGTTCATGTAAAGCGATTCATGTAAAGCGGTTCATGTAAAGCGATTCATGTAAAGCGGTTCATGTAAAGCGGTTCATGTAAAGCGGTCCATGTAAAGCGGTCCATGTAAAGCGGTCCATGTAAAGCGGTTCATGTGCCGCTAATCACATGCTGCTTTCCCCACTCCGCTGTTCCACGTGGCTCATTTTCTTACTCGGGATATCTGGTCAACAAGTCCGTCTTCACAAATTCCATGTGTTCTACCGATCGGCAGGCCAAAACAACTTCGCAACCGAACTTCACGAATTCGGTTACGGCGGCTAGCCCGATTCCTTTATAACCCCCTGCAAAAAAAAAAAAAAATGGCAGCAACAAAATTATCAAAAAAAAAAGTGCACACCGCGCAAAGGGGACGCTCTCTTTTACCAACACAGAAGCGATAACAATGGTGTAGGAACTACGAGTTGGTAAAGCGATCCAGCTAACAGTAATTCACTTACCCGTTACAATAACGCATTTTCCTCTTAACAAATGTGCATTTTTCATCACCCATTTGGAAGTACCACCAATGTTCATCACGCACAAAAGATAATAATAAGTGACAATGGCTGAGATGTTTGTAACGTATTCGTAAATTTTATCATCAATTGAAGACAAATTGTAGTGCTTTTTTTGAAGAACATAGATCAGGATTTTATATAGGGGTAAACACCTGTATATATGGGGGGAGGCAGCAAGATGGTACAATGAACACCGGTGCAGATACGTGTGCAGGGGTATATTGGAGGGTGTTACTCGTACACATTTGGAGAGTTATGTGTGCATATATAAACACACGTGTGGTTTAAGAAACGACACCACGTCGATAGTTGCATGAGGAGATGACATGCAAAATGTGCATCACCAAATTACTCCTGAGACTAGGATAAAAATGAGGAACCGTTTTAATGAGGGGTCAGTCAGAATAACCCCGAGAAATGATCTTGCTTTGTTTTTCACTTCCATTTTTTTTATTTTTTTCTTTTGTCATTCGTGGGTTTTGCCTTTAGTCAAAAATGAGCATAAGTGGGGAACCTTCCAAATGTATGTTACGCGCGCATATTGTATGATTTCAAAAAAAAAAAAATTGACTATCGCGGTGGAGCTACTAAGCATTAACTGGAAAACGTTTTTATGGCTCCCATCTCTTGGGGGACTTAAATTGGCAAAACGAAAAAAAAAAAATTCCAACTTCTACTCATGGTGGGGGGTCTATGGGTGTACATATGGGAAGGGCACAAGCCAAGTGCGCACATCACGTATGGAGCATAGCATTTGCAAATACCTGGCTGTGGGAGCTGTGGATTGGGGTTAAGGCATTTACCCTATTCAGAAAAGAAAAAAAAAAAAACAGTTGCATCATTTTGCTACTTTCTTTTGCCTGTTTGTTCTTTTCCCTGTACACATGCTGTGCAAGAATGCTAAAAGGTGCTGTGTTGCGCGGTTGCGCGACGGGCATGTTGCCCTATGTGCTGCTGTGTACATACATATACATATGTACAGGTGAACATCGTACATTCCTTTTCTTCCTACGTATAATTCCCGCCACGGCATTTCGGCAACCATTTTTTTTTTCTCTTCCTTTTGGTGCATGTGCATTATTTTTGCTGTAGATAACGTGGTGCATATAACTGCGCTGCTATATCAGCGAAAATTTTTTTTTCGTCGTTTTGCCATTGCAAAAATGTATGTAAAGCACGTAATGTACGTGATTAAGCAGTTTAACTCCTTTTTTTTTTTATCACGGGAGAGTCCGCGTACACCACCGCTATTCTATGCTGAATTTTTTTTTTTTTTTTTTTTTCTTCCCTCTAAAGTGTGAAGTGCCTTTTTGCAATTGCATTCATTCGCTCGCCCCCCAATTGCGTACGCCCACCGATATGATTCCTCGAGTAATTTTTGAATTTATATTTCTGTGCAGTTGATTCACGAGTTGACGATTTAAACAAATGACCAAGTGACCGAATGACCAAATGACCGAACGACCAAATGACCGAATGACCGAATGACCGAGTGACTAAATGACAGAGTGACTAAATGACCGAGTGACCGAATGACGAGTTCACGAGTTGATCAATTAACCAATTGACTAATTAACTAATTCTTTGTTTTTTTAATTTAATTTTTTTCTACATTTTTTGTCGCGTTGTTTATGCCATTTCGCTGCGCGTACCTGTGTACTTTATTTTTTCAAATTTTTGCTGCGTTTAGCTATATATATATTTTTTTTTTTTATACCTCCTCATTGCTTCTTCCCTGTCACATCTTCCCTTTTCTTGTTCGCTCACCCCAGCGCGCAATTTTGCCCCTCCCACGCGAACCGCGTACTCTTCCCGCACCCGTATCTCTCGCGGTAGTGCCTCCTCACCAATTTAAAAGCGAAAACTGTGTATCTTTGCGAGCGCAATGTATTTATATATACGTACACATATTTTAAAAAAAAACATACACACAGTTGCTGCTTTTTGTTTTCAAACAAGTAATGAACGACTCACACATATGACATTTTAACCGTCCACACCGCTGCCACATCACGCACAAGAATTTCCCTATGCATGTTTTGTATTCCTGCACCGTTATATGCGTTCCGATTCATCAGCATAATTTTTCACTTGAATAATTTTTGAATCCAATTTAAAGTTTATTCATTGGAGAAAAGTCTTAGCTGCCATTTTGTGGTACCACACACTTGGCCCAGTTTCTACGACCATAGTTGCCACGTCTACATCTACCCCCCTTCGTCTGCAAAATGAATTCTAAGATACTGGAGGTGCTGAACCTGATCGACGAGAAGTCGTTCAAGAAATGTGAAAAGGTTATAGCAGCGGGACTGAAGGCAAAGAAGAATGAGAAGCTGTACCTGTTGTTGAAGTGCCTTCTTCATTCTCACGTGAATGAGATAGACAAGTGTAAGCAGATATTGGAGACACTGGAAGTAGATGACTCCGATGAAAATGCGTTTTACATATTAAGAACCATATACACAAATTTGAATGAGGGTGAAAAGTTAATCCATTTGTATGAGGAGAAATTGAAGAAGGCAGAATCGGGTAACAAGAGTCTGAGTATCACCAATGGCAGCAGCGGTAACGTTGGGAGCGCCATCGTAAGCAGGAGCAATCACATCAACGCCAGCAGTAACAGCGTCAGTACATATATCAGCAGTAACAACATGAGAGTTGCACAAAAGGAAAAAGTGGATGTGGAAAGGATTCTAAGGAACCTTTTTGATTACTGCCTAAATACGAGTTTTTTCAAAAAAGGAAGTAATTTGTCTTTAAAATTGTATAAGCAGACAAACGATTCAAAGTATCTCCTGTACAACAGCTACCTCCTCTACATGAACAACTCGAACAACAACACACAAATCTACAACTTGGCACTTAACTTTTTAAAAAATTATAAATGTTACGGTAACAATAAAGTCACAGAAAACTTTTCCTTTTTTTTAGTGTTTTTTTTTATTAACATAAAATTGAGAAATTATGAAGAGTGCATAAAGATAGTGGAATACGCAAAGAGCAACAATTTTTTTCTCAACCCATTGCAATACCAGGTGTACAAACTCTACGTACAATTTATTTTCAACAAGCTAGATAATTGTATTGACGTTTTAGCAGAACTGATAAAGGAGCTCCCAGAAAACACTGACTACTACATCCTCTACATTGACCTCATCATTTATCAGCTACACAAACATAACCCAGACATGGAGGTCGAGAATGTTTTCAATTTGTACAAAAACGATTTGATGTACTTGGAGTTTTTTCAAAAATGCTTCATACATATGTGTGTTCAGAAGGTTAAGGCGTTCCCCGAGAATATTCATACCTTTTGGAACTGCATCGTAGAGGACGGGTCGGACGGATCGGACGGGTCGGGGGGTTCCCATAGCTACTACAAAGATGTGATGAATTTGGTTCTTTCGATGGACCAGGTGAATGTCAGCACGGTGAACGAGGTGGGAAATGGACAAAACGAGATGGGAGGTAGCGGCGCAGATGGGGAAAGTGGCCTGAATGATTTCGGAAGTGATAATAGTGATGCAGGAAGTAGCCATCACGAGGGGGGAAACAAACGAAAGGGTAGGCGGGAATGCCACAAACCCTTCGAAAGCATAATGAACAAATTGGAGAGCCTAATAGAGGACTACAAAAATGATGTTCTGAAGATCTATAAGAAACACGACGTGAAGGTGTACCTCTACATGTTACTCTCCTTTGTGCTAAAAGAAAGCAGAAATTATAACATGTTTTATTCAATTAAAAATCACCTTAGTCTTTTGAAGGACGACATGATAGCTATCCTCATCGTATTCGTGAAAATCATTTTGAAAAAACTATACGTAGCAATTAGCACCGAAATGAAGGCACTATCGATGGGAAATTTCCCTCGAAACGAATTGAAGAAAGAAATACAAAAAAATATTTTATTGTTCTACAAGCAAATTTACAACTTTGAAAAGCTCCTTTATGTGTTGTATAAAAAAGATGTGCACGAATCTTTCAATCGAATTTTTTCCATGTTCATTCAAGTGACCAACAATTTGGACTTAAAACTTCGGGATGATAACTTCGTTGTTCTGTTGGTCGAAATGGCTTTATACTTAGACAAGTACAACCTCTGTGAACCTGAGCAGAAGAGCAGCTTTGACGAGGCTGTGACACACATGCACAATTTGGTGAACAGCAGATGTGACGAGTTGAACCTCGGAGGGTGCAAAAATGTCGATGAATTCCTTGGCCCCATTGGTTCCTACGAGTGTGCAGTAGTGGAGGGTCAAGAAGGTTCCAATGCGACGAATGGAGGAACTCCACAGGGAAGCAACTCAGAAGCGTACCACATCCCGAATGTCCAAAACGGAAGTACCACCATTTTTGAGATCAATGAGGAAGGGAAAAATGAAAGGGACATCCATTTAACAAACAGGATGTATTACATTGCCGCCCTGAGTGTTCTAAAGTACTCATACAATTATCGCATCCGCATGACGGAGAAGGAGAATGAAGAGAAGAAAGTAAAACCGATTCTAAATAACGACTATATAAATGTACTGGTCCTGATGATCTACCTCAACAACGTGATTGGAAATTTCACCAATTTATCAAACCTAATTGATAAGCTGAACATAAAGAATATCCAATTGATCACGTACTCACCCATTTTATTCATCCACACGTATAGCTATTCCTACTTTAGCTATGCTGAAAATTTGCTAAAAAATATTTTGAACTATTACAATGTGCAGCAGGGAAATTTGAAGAACTCAGTCAGCAAGTGCTTTCAAAATAATTCTGTATTTAAGGTGAACGAAATTGTGAATGCATATTTTTTGAATTCCTCGAATATCATTTTTTATTTTATTAAGTTGTTATACATTTTTAAGAAGCAGCTGGAGGCAGCGAGGGGTGGGTTTCACTTCAGCATGTTTGGAAGTGTCAAAAAGGACTACGCAATTCATAATGAGTACTGCACGAAGTTTCCACCTATGAAGGAGATTTCCAATGGCAGGAGTAGAAGTGAGAAACCAAGTGGGGCGAGTAAGTCAGCCAACGGAGATATCGCAGGTGCTAAGGGGGAGGCCCCCAACTCGAGCAGTACGAAGGGTAATCCTGGTGATAATGGGCGTAGCAACACCTCCATGAGCAATTGCCCCATTAGCAACGAATTCTTCAATATGCTAAAACGACTGAATGAAGATATCCTGCAGGAGGAGCAAGACTTTAAGAGTAACTACTCCAAGTTGATGCTAAACAAGTTTAATTTCCTCACAATAGACAACCAAACGATTTTAATAAAATATAACGTCCCCTCCTTCCGGTTCACTCTTTACAAATCGTATGACACTTTCTTTTACAACCACATTTTGTACGAGACGTTGAACCCGTTGGAAGAGTTTCAATTCTTGAAGGACATCAAAATTTTAAACACAACCGAAGCGAATAGTGTCAACCTGCTGAAGGATATTAAGACAGTGTACCCAATGATATTGCTGTCCAACTTTTACAACTTGAAGGGCAGCGTTTATATAACTAGTCATGAAAATATACTTGGTTGTAAAAACATGGGAGATGTTCTTCACTATAGTGATAAAAACGTTTCGCAGGAATGTGCACAGAGTAGTAACGAAGTGCCATTTGATAAGATCAAAGAGCATGCGAGCTACAGCATGAACGACCACGAAATTGACTTTTTCATAAACAATAATATTTATGTAAGTTTCGACAAGGATAACTACAATTACCGCAATAAGTTTATCTTCAAATCGAATAAACCCAAGTTCCAATTTAATGAAAATTCCTTCTCGTCTCCCTTCAATATTTGCCTAACCGAGCTGTTTAACTACCCCATCCAAACGCTCTATTTAAATGCAATTATTCTAAATACAGTCATGTATTTGTTTCATAAATCTTTTAATTACTTATCCGTCACGGATGAAGTCAGGAAGACGAAATTGATCAGTAAGGCCAAGTGTGCCTTTCTTTATCTCACCTATATTGTCTCTTATTATCAGTTAACAGAGGGCCTAACCAATGGGGACCTTCTATATATGCAAAAAGAATTGGATGACTTCACCGTGGGGACAGATATGTCCCACTTTAAGAGGGAAAACGATCCTGTGAAGAATGGCGAAGGAGCAGTTCCCAACCAAGTTACCTCATCTGTTGAATCCCCCACCCGTAATGATAAAAAAACAACGGGAAAAGATTACATCCCAATCGACCCCCTCTTTAGAAAGAAATATGGACAAGATGTTTTCAAAAAGTACGAAATTATGCAAGCCGCTTACCACAATGATATGTATAGCAAAAACTCCGCTCTGCATTATAAAAGTGTATTGCTAAATTTGAACATGTATATAAGAATCCTTGCTGGAGATAGTAACGTGAAGGAGTTCACCGACAAGCTGCAATTCTTGGATAATATTATTTACCTCAACGTGTCCAACGAATTAAATATCTTCAAGCAAATTTTAGAAAAGGACAACTCATATCAGATTATAAACATGTCATGTTTGTTCAAGCAATACAACTATCTTGTACACAATGTTACCATCTTCACCTTAATAATTCAGTCCCTTTACAACCATGGTAAAAAGAAAGTCTCTAGTGAAAATAACATGCTTATCAAAAGTTACCTCATGAGAAAGGTTGCACTGTTGTGCGATGTGAATAAAAACTTGCTTTCTCTTTCCGAGGTTCTAGACAACTACAAGCCTGTGAAAGCGTCAGAAGTTTTGAAAAAGTTCGAGTTGGAGTTGGCGGGCGAAATTGCCGCCTCGTGCAAGCAGCATGTTTTGAATTTGTACAATTTGTTCAACGGGAAGATGCTCATTATCAAGTCATACGTGTGACGCGCCGAATTGCAGCGGTGAAGAAGAGGGGCGACACTACTAGTCAGCGCGGTGGTCGTCGTAGCAGGCAACCTCGTAGCGCCCAGCCTCGAGCCGATGTGCCATTTTTGTCACGCGTCCACGCCCACCCTTTGAATAACACTCCCCCCGCAACCGCAACCGCAACAGCAACAGCGGCATATACGTAGACAGTTGTTTTCGTGTGTACATGAGTGGTTGATCTTTTTCCATTTTTAATTAACCATCTTGTATTTCTCAATTTAAAAAAAAAAAAAACCTTCATTTTTGATGCTACCTTGGGGACTCTCCATAGTTACGTACCCACCCATTTTAATTAAGAACACTTTTTAAAACATTTAAAAACTTTTATTTTTATGTCAACATGAAGTTGTATATCGCAAAAAAGTTTTCAGACTCGTCGCCAACCTGCCTGCACAGATGTTAATCGTAAAGGTGTCGTGACTACTTAGGCTAACTATATCATTCTTCCCATGCTGCAGTTCTATGGAGATACAGAATTTGACGTGTGGCCACAAAATTCTGCTCTCGTAAAAGTAATACAAGAGGAAGATTAGCTAGCAAAAAATCGATACATTAAAGCGCATTTATGCAGCAGTTTAAGCGTTTTTCTTAAAAATGGGGCAAAAGGGGAAACGCACACGGGAATGGAGATCTCCAGATAGTTGGAGCCAGAGCGAAATGAGATGCCAAATGGTACAAAATGGGCACACGCAGTGCACACGAAAAAAAAAGGTAAAAATTTGGAAAAAAAAGTTAAGTGCTAGAGACACTGTAAATAGAAAAATGAATCACCAGAATTGCCCCTCTGGACGTACTCCTTTACGGGGAAGAACCTTGTCAGAGACAACAATTAATTATACAAAAAAAGGAAGCATATCATGCGAAAAAAGTTTGAATGGCGCCGGGGGGAGGTACTTCCACGGGGCGATCTTTAAACGCTAAAAGGAAAGACGGTTGGTTTGTTTACGCCCCTGCTGACGTACACTCCTTCCGACGTTTGGACGCACTCACCGCCGAACTCATCACCTGTTCAACGTTAAGAACATCACGTAGGTGAAGTACTCACATAACTTATCCACAAGACTGATTCCTGCGAGGGGAGAGAGGAAAAGAAGGGAAACACATGTGCAGATGCAGCTTCTTGTATGATATGTATGCATGGCATTTACGCACGAAATGGAGAAATAAATAATTATGAAGGGCATCCATTTGGGAGTCTTTTCTCCAATTATGGCGACCATCGTTCGACCCTCCCAAGGTTGCCAACCTGCTTCTGCCTCATCCATGGACTCATCCTCTTGCTCGAAAAGCTCAAATCTTTTAAAGAAGTTCTCACTATGTTTAGACAACATATCATCATACTTCACGATATTCTTTTCAATGTCTATCTTTTTACTGAATACGTTTGTCATAATAAAAGAAGTGGCTTCATTTGCCCCATCGTATAATGATGTTTGCATTTTCCTGAAATTTTCATACACATCATCTTGATCATAAGTAGCTGTTTTTTTTTTTTTTTTTTTTTTGAACGTTTGATGTTGTTCCCTTTTTTGTTCATCTGATCATAGCTTTTGTCCGTTTCGGTACTATTTTTCCTGGGGGTCTCGAACCGATCTGACTCATTCGCATGGCTTAATAATTTATTTACATGTTCGGATAGTTCTTGTTTTGCTTCTCTACTTATTTGAAAAAATTTTTCAAAAGAATCTTCAGCTTTATAAGAATCCGCAGAAGCTATACTATTTGTCACACTTGTGTTTTTACTTGAAAGAACAGCTCCGTCTTTCATTTGCACCTTATCGCTCAGGTTGCTTCTACATCGCAGGCGTGCATCCTTTTCGCTGCCTCTGTGGTTTTCCTCGAAATGGGACTTAGACGAGGGTGCTTTTTTTATTCCGTTACGTGAAAGGGTTGGCTCCGTCAATGGCTCATTTAGTGGCTCCTTTAACACCCCCGTTTGATTATCATTCGTTTTTCCCCCTAAGGCACTTTCCGAGTTATTTTCCCTATGCCCCAGATAATCTCTACTGCTTTTAAATTCATCCATTTGTTCATGTAAAATATATTTTCGAAATTAATTCACAAATGATGTTCTTTCAGACATTCAGCAAAAGGCGTCTCCTGAAAAGGTTGCACATAGAGGTTTTATTTTTTTGCCCTACGTGTGCGGCACAACCTGTATTTCTTCTATTTTGACGAAATTAATTATCACTTGAAATTGTCTTTTTCCACCTCACTGGCAAAATAAATACGCACTATTGCGTTTTGCGGAGAATTATTCAAAAAGGAGGGAACAAAGAAAGGTAAAGACAAAATGGAAACGAAAAAGAGAAAAAAATGTTCTTCTCATGGCAAGCATTCTGAAGAGTTCTCCACTTTTGCAACAGCGGATGATTCAATTCGAGCATGTCTTATGTGCTAAATGGGGGTTGCAATTTTTTGAGATTTGTTCTTCTGGGTGTTGCCTGCAAAAGGTGAAGAGCTTTGAGCGCCTGCAAAAGTTTTTTTTTTTTTGCAACTCCCCAAACGGACTAGCTATTTCAAAAAAAAAAAAAAAAAATTACGAAATTAACAAGCTAACAGATTGACAAGAGCTGCGTATCAATTTAAATGATCGAACGTGTTCCCCTGAGCAGAGACAAGGCGAATGTGTGCAACGTGGCTTTCTTTCCTGTTCCCTTTTTTTTATATTGAGCGAAATGTCCCACTTATGCTTAAATATGCATAGTAGTTCTACTATGCTGTTGTTCGCTATTTCGAGGAGTTTATTTATTTATAACATCGTTTTTTTATATGAACGTTCATAATTTTTTTTTTTTTTCCATATATTTTGAGAAAACTTTGCAAAACCTGCCATTTTTGTATGAATGTTCATAACTTTTTTTTTCTCCATTTTTTTGGTACCTTTCACCTTTGTCTACATAAACTCTTACGAAGAGAAAAATGTTTGAGGAAAGCACCAAATTATGTCATGGTGGAGAGAGCACAAGGGCAAAGTCGAAAAAGAGGAGTCACATCTTTGTCTGAATACGTACACTGGTAATAGAACACCATCGCGCAACGGTGGGTCGTGGGAAACACAAGGGGAAGTCTATACCCCTGCTGCGGGAAACTTAAAAATTACAAAAAAGTGAGTTAAAAGTTATAGCTGCATTTTTCTGCGAAATGTTAAAAATGTCAACATGCAGAAAAATACAGCAACAAACGTAAACATAGCACAAACGGAAAAGAAACGAAATAAATAAGGGAAGCGTGTAGGGTTGATACGAAATTGTTCGTTGATAAAAAATTAAAAAAAAGAAAGCATATGCATGGGACGGCAAAAAAATATATCGGTGGGGGTGAAATGAAACAAGTTGCGTTTCACAAAGACGTTACTTCGTAACTGCGAGAATGGAACAAAAGTTAGGCAAAATTGAGGGGTGGGGTGACAACGGCACATATTGCAAATCAGAGCAAAGACAAATATACATATGTGCGATACGAAAAAATTAAAAAATCAGGCAAAGCTGCGCCAAGTACTATGTAATAATGCATTCTCTTTTTCTCTTCGCCGATTCGGGGGTAGGCATCTGGGAGATGTAACAGCAAGGGCGTGTGTACCCTTAATCATGTACACAAGCGCACACCGCGTCAGGGGTCCTTCGTCTCCTCGTCGAGGAACTCCAAGAACTGGTCTGATATAGTTTTCTCCTGCATGGCCACGTTCTCTATGATATTTTTAATGCCCAAAATGTCGCACAAAATGAGGAACACTTGATTTTTAATAGTGCTGGCTTTTAGAGAATCACGACTATTTTTTAGCATTTCCATAATGATTTGTTTGTCTACGTGATTTTCTTGGCAGTATTTAGTAAGCTTCTTCCTATCCTCATTAAACTTGCTACTGTGTTCGAGTTTCGACTGCATTACGCTGATATCATTTTGCAGAAGGCTTTTTTCGCGAATCATCTCTTCTATAATTTTATTTTTGCTATTTATTTCTCTTTTGTATTTTTCCACATCCTCTTCCAGCTCTTGAAACGTGAAGAGGCGTTCCTTACTTTTAATAATTTCTGCCTCCAGATATTTTATCTTATCATTTAGAAGGTCTATTTTGACATTATTTTCCTCCTTCATCGATTTGATGATATTTTTCAAATCGATCTTCGCTTCGTTTATGCAGAAATCTTCCTCTCTACATTCGATGACGGAACTTTTTTTGGGAAAGAATTCTCTCCTTCTGTGTAACTCTGAAGTAAATAAATCCCTTTCGCTTACATCCATAGATTTGCTATACGATAAATGATTCTTTGTAAAATGTGTAGCCGTTTCTCCACTTTGACAAACATTATTTTTGCACTTATCTGGGGAGTTGTGCATATTGTTTTCGACATTACTTGGGCGATGCATGACTGCTCCGCTTCCCCCTCCTATGCTGATCACCCCTTCAGTGCTTCCACTTTTCCTGTTCTCTTTATCTATACGCGGGTTAAAAATGTCACTCTTGGTACTGTACTGGTAACATTTTGTGTTGCCCTCTTCCCGTGTGTTCAAATGTGGACCATTATGGTGATAATTTGCATTATGATGGGGATAATTTTTATTATTATGGTCATAATTTGGATTGTAAACCAAACCTTCGTGATTGTTCACTTGGTGATGATGGGTGCTGTGCTCATTTACGTTTTCCAAATTCCCCTCTGCGTTATGATGTGAGGCGTGAGCCGTTTCTTCCCTCCCCTGAGCAGAAGTGTTCATCCCATTTGTTACAGTGTGAAGAGCGTCTACCACCTGTTCCGAGCCTTTATAACTAAGATGCGCAGGTCCTACCTTTTCTTCCTCCTTGTAATGAAGAAGACTACTGTTGACACTTCCTTGCCAATTTAGGTTGTAATTATGGTGTTGAGAAAGTGGGTCGTTAGTTCCACTGCGTTGGGGAAAGTTCCCCAGTTTTAGGATGTTAAGAAAGAGGTGCATTACGCTATGCTCGTATTCTTCCTTGCTCATTTGAATGATCTCCATTTTCTCCATAAGGTTTATGTTTAAAAATTTGGTTAAAATGAGAAGCATGTATTTACTTATGTACACATAATTCAATAAAAGAAAATCATTTTTTTGTTTGTCAGATGTGTAGTAATCAATTTGGTACTCATTAATTAGCAGCTGCACTTTTTCGTTCCTCATCAGGTTGTCAAACAAAATTATGCTATTCACTATTTCTTCGTACAAGACATTTTTCGTGTCCACTAAGTTGGGGGGACCCTCGAGGCTGCCACCCGGAGTGGTCGCGTTAGCGGTAGCGGTGGTGGTAGCTTTAACTGGGGAACAGTTCACACTGCGCACGGTTTGAGACAACACCTTCTTCCCATTGGAACCACCATGTTGCAATTCCCCCTTTGTCAGATCATCCTCATCCTTACTCGAATTGTTTCCCTTCACGTGTGTGTCTTTTTCACTCACAAATAATGAATCATCCTCTGTGAGAATCACATTTTGAATGTTTTGCATCGCCTTGTTGAGTTTATGCCACGCATTTTGCATCTCTCCAATGGGTTTATTAAAAAAAAAAAAGGGGGGGGAAAAAAAAAAAACGTCAGGGAATACAAACGAATGAATGTCTGTTTTTTCTATTTCGTGATAACAGGGTTCCTATGTTCTTACGTAACTACTTTTTTGCATGCCTTCTAACTGGAGGGGGGAGGCATAATCACATTCCTATAGGTATTTCATACATATTGCCTTTACCCTGCTATGAACAGATGTTCGCACGATGTTTTGCTTAAAATTAGGGAGCTTTAAAATGATATTTGGCGAAACGAGAAAAAAGGAACTTTTGAGATAAAGGCAGAATGGGAACTGCGCGATTTTTGCTATGTGACCCCAACTTTGTTTTGGTTGAGGTGCAAAGGCTTAAACATGTCACCTTCCGCTTTTCCTTTTTTTTTTTTCTTCTTTTTTTTTTTTTTTCTTCCTTCCTATTGGTGAGTTAAACCGTTCGTGACAACTACCCCTTTGTTTTACCCTCGGCAGTTCATCATCGGAGTGCTTTGATTGCGCAGTTCTTTTTTTTCTTCGTCCGTTCTATGTGATGCTTCCGTGTGGCCTGGCCGTGTATGAAAGGTGCGCGTACGAACGGCCCCGCTTTGCGCAACGGATAGTATATGTCCGCGCTCCCCTGGGAGGGGAAAAAAAAAAAAACACTCCCCGTGTATGCATATTTGCAAATATGTACATTGGCGTTCGTACTTATGCGTTAGGAAGTCACCATAAGCATCCTATTTTTGTCAATTCTGCCAAAATTGCCATTTTTTTTTTTTGTTGTTAAGCCAAATTAGGAACCCTCCCCCTCCGCACCAAAACAACCCTCTGACCAAGTTTTACAAGTTGGCAAGTCACCCGGAAGAGCACAACGCACAGGCGCCTATGCAAAGAAGCATCCTCACACATAAAAAAGCGTACGAACATACTCGCATAGGTGCATAGGTTCCCTATCAAGCAGCAGCTTACACGAGGAAGGGCCGTTTTCCACCTGCCACATCACGCAAGCGAAGAAAAACGAAAAGCGAAAACTGAAAAGTGGAAGGCGAAAACTGAAAAGTGAAAACCGAAAACCAAAATGGGGAAGGTAAACATAAAGGACTACAGTAACGTGTGCAAATGGTTTAAAAGACTGAGCAACAAGAAGTCCATGCCATTGCTACCGGAGAAAAAGGAAGAGAGGCTGAAAAAATTTACGAACTTTTCCCTATACCATATAATGGAAAAGTACGAGTTCGTTCCGAACCTACTCCTGCAGACGGAGTATATGTATCCGCTTCTGCAGAAGAGCCCCGAGGCCCTGCGACAGTCCTACTTTAACCACTACAAGCTTTCGAGCCAGGGGAACCGGGCGAAGTAGTGGCAATCGCGGCAGACGTGGATGAGCAAATACGCGGAAGGGGCAGCCCGCCGCTGATCCGTTAACCCATGTAACCACGCCAAATGGTAAGAAGATCTGTGCAAGGGATGTGTTGTCCTCCAAATGAGGTTAGAGCAAACTGCTCAATTCTCGTTACGTCTTTTTTTTAGGGAAACTGCGTTTTGCTTACGTTTTTTTTACAACCATGTACAGCATGTGGACATCACTTTCGCCAAGCATTACCATCACCTGCGTTGCGCAGTTGTCCAAGTTTGCACTTTTTTTTGGTATAAATGCAAAATAGAGGATATCCCTCAACCACATTACCAACTTTTACTACCACTGAGTTAATCCTTTTGGAGCCATAAAATGGTCAGCGAGGTTTGTATTCGCGCCTCTACGCAAAAAAAAAAAAAAAATTGCATAAACATATACATGGAAAAATTTTAAAATTCGCGTGTTATTCGTGTGTTGATTCATGCTACGCTCATTCACTTCGTAAAATTGATGAGGGAAGCCGATGGGGTAGAACGAACCAACACACGAATGACACTGTAACTACTACTACTACTACAAGGGGGGAAAACAACTGGCCCCCTACCGCTACTACAAAAAGGGTGATAACATCTGAAACTTCCAATTTGACCATCCGCATGCACACACATCTGCGTGCAGTGTGCGGCGATTTATCCCAGTTAACTGCGCCTCCGTAGCAGTGCGCATGCCTGTTTAAGTCCATGGTTTTGCACTTGGGCAAAAAAGGAAAAAAAAAGGGAGGGGAGGGCCTTCCTCTCCATTGTAACGCTGCGTTGCATCAACGAAGTGGCCACATAAGCAGTGACTCACGTCAGATGTGCCCACGCACCGATGATCCCTTCGCCGCTTAACCAAGTCACTTCTGACCACTCCACCGCTGACCAATCCACCGCTGACCACTTCACCGCTGACCACTTCACCTCTGCACCGCTTCGTCCCCCTCGGGCAACCCATTCCCGTTTGCCGCCTTCTCGTCCCCACTCGGTTCCTTCCCCTGCGGGTCGTCTACGTCGGACGTAACGCTGGCCAGGAACTCCAAAACTTGGGACTTCTTCTGGTAACTTATATTAATTTTGTAAGAATTGGGGTACTTACTTTTTTGCGGCCAATTAAGAACTATGTCGATAAAATCTCGAATGGCATAGGACAAATTGAATGTATTGTCGTAAATATTTTTTAAAAAAACACAAGTGCTATGAAAAAGGAGGAGCAGTAGTAAAACTTATCCTTCTTGTAAACGTAGAACTTGGGATAGGGTCTTATTCTGAGTTCGTTAATAGTTTCCAGTTTTTTGAATAGCAATCTGATTTTGCTTTCAATCCAGCCTTTCCACGAATTGTATATAAGCTCGTTGGTGGCCATTATTTGGATGTGCAGAAAATGTTTGTATGTGGCGAAGAGGTCAAGTGGCTGGAGTATGTTGGTCCATATGCTACTACTACTACTACTGCTGTTACTGCTGGGAGTGCTGACCGGAGTGACGATCCCATTTGCCTGATTCATAACAAAGGTGACATTCGCACCTGGATTCATTTCCATATAGTTGATGATGTAGTGGGCTCTCTTAAACTCATCTATGAGGATGCTCCTGGTACAGTACGTCACATTGTGAGTTGAATTCATACAAGGGAAGGCAGGAGTGATAATCGGCATAACGTGTAATTTATCTTTGATATTTTTCTCAGGATCCCATACGGAGAAGTTTCTCAACCCATCTACATGATTGTACTTGTTTATATTTTGTATAAGGACAGGGTACTTCCAATTCCATATAGAATAGACTCTAAAAAATTTACATATCAATTGGCTAACATTATAATTAGGATATAGTTGGCAAACTTTGGCTGTCAATAATGCCCATGAAATACCTCCAAGAAAGCCTAAAATGTTGCTGTAAATTCCTCTGCTTTTTGCCCATAGTTTAATGTACCGGAGTGTGTTTCTAAAGTGGTCCTTGTGGGGCACTGAGGCTAATATTAAGTCAGCTACTCTTATACCGTTGAGAGACCTTACCGTCACTTCGTCTAGATTTTTTAAAATATAATCATTATCTAGTGAGTAATAGCAATCCTTTAGTGTTCTATATGGCAAGGTTGCTAACAACAAGTCGATGTCCACATCATCATACATGAATTGAATTATGGGAGTGTATGTCTCCGGAAGAGCCTGCAACTTACGCACATTTTTATCCTGCTGTAATTTTAAGTAAAACTCATTAAAAAAGATTTCCCTCGTTATATTTTGAGGTGCTAAAAAAATACAATCGATATCACTGTTAGGGGTTATAACTCCTAATCGGTAGGAGCCAAATGTATACAAATTCCCATGTATATATTTTGCATCTTCTTCATTTATCCCTTGACTTATCGATATTTCCACAACAAATTCATGAAATAATTTATTAATCATCCCTAATACCCTTTCCCTCTTTTTTAAAGCATGTTCCGTTTCGTACAAATTGTAGCTTTTCAATAATTCCACCACGTCATTTGCTCTTTTTAAATCTTCATCCGTGGGATAATTAAGGGAAATTGGATCTGACACTCCGTATTTGTACTTTTTGTGTAATTCTCCTTCTATGCCCGATTCGTTATTTATTGTTTCTCTCCTACTTCGGAAGGAGGTGTCTTTCCTACCCATTCCTCCTCCTCTCCCTCCTCCTTCCTCCTCCAGACTTTTACTCAGCGCACATTCTATGTTGTAATTCAGATAGGTGTCTTCATTTTCTTCTTTAATATCACTTAGCTGCAGAAAATCCTCGATCGATTCTTTGCTCCGCAGGATGAAGTTGCTGCACTCCAGCAGGTTTTCGCTTTCGTAGACGGTATGCATTGGGGCGGTTTAAGTGGTTCACGCGGTTTAAGCGGTTTACCCGGTTTACGCGGTCTATATGCACAGCTCTGCGTCCACGTCGGGGTGGGGCGAACCAATAAAAAATACGTAAAAAAAGGGGTCTCCACCCGGGGGAGAGGGCATAGGCGCCACGTTAAAAATCAAAAGTGGGTCCAAAAAAAGGAAAAAAAAAAAAAACTACAGCGGGCTTACAAAAAGCTGAAGTTAACTAAAAGGTGATGTGGGGGACTAAAAAGAGTCTGAAAAAGGTCCACAAAGTAGAACACATATAAACTTAAAAACAAAGGCAAACACTCGAACGAACTCGTGCAGAGGGTTGAAATGAAGATGAGCGTGTTTGAACTCACTGAGCAAAGTGCATAGTACAAATGGGCAGGTAAATGTAACATAAAAAAGGGGCGACTCTTCCGGGGTGGAGGGAGAAACAGCCGCGCGTTCAAATGGTTAGATGGTTGGATGGCTAAATAAATTGGTGAATCACGCAAAAATGTTGCGCACGTGCATGCGGCACACTGCATAATACGCGCAGGCAAGCTCGCCCACACGCTTATCTACATGCATGTGCACATACAATAAACAGACGTGACGTTTAATCACGCAGGTTAGGGGGCAGCCCTTATTAAGGGCGAGCGGTTGGCGGGTGAATTAAAAAATTAAATAAAAATAAAAATAAAAAATAAAAAAATAAATAAATATATAAATACAAAATGAACAAAAAATAAAATGCGCAAAGGGGGAAGCTTCAGAAGCAACGATCGGCACACGTGCGATGCGTCGTTCGAAAGCGCAGAGGCCGAGACAGCAACAGTGGCTGCTGATGCTGGTGGCCTCCAAAAAAAGCGCACAAACGTGTACATAAGCGCGCATAGGTGCGTGGATGCATATATATATGTGTGCATGTCCACATATGGGTACATGTGAAGAGGCATATTACGATGGGTCTATACCCGCAAGGGGTGAAAAAAATAAGAAGTCGCACAGTTTTTCCTTCTGCAAAATCTGCCGCTTGCACGTACGTGCATGTCGTGTGTCTGAGTATATGACTTCAGCGTATGTACATGCAGACGTATCGTGTGTCGTACGTTTAGGTGTACTTGGGACATGCACCCGGACTGTATGTATATGTCCGTGCGTACAAAAAAGGAATAACCTAAATCATGAAAACAAAAAAAGTTTTATCTTTGCGTGTGGGGGGGATGTATAACGCAGGGTTAGGCGAAAGCTGGACGAGGGAATTGTCCAGCACCAAAGGTAAGCTTTGCGTGCACGTATGAACTGAGCACACAGATGAAATGCGCACACAGAAGAACTAAGCACACAGATGAACTGAGCATACGGATGTACCGCACAGGTAAGGTGTTCTATGCTGTTCAGAGGAGGGGCGCCTAAACGGATCGACTACAGCAACCGACAAAGCTCATCAAGCTGCATTTTCCGATGGGGGAAAACGAACATGGATGTGCTCTAACCCACCCCCAGGATCTATATTTCCCTCGGGTCGTTGTGTCCAAACATAACGTTATGGCTTATATTTTCCGCTAAGTGGGTTAAACTAATTGTCCTCTCTTAAAGTGGGGGCACGTAAAATGTATTATGTCAGTATATATGTTTCTACTTGATACAATCATTACTTAATCTGGGATCAAAATAGTGAGCTGCGCTTGGTTAAAAGATCCACAACAATGTATTACGTACTGCTGTGCATGGTGATGTATGGTGCGCGTTTTTCTTTCCTTCCAAAATGTTTATTGTGCTACGTAATGCATGCAGGCAAAAATGTACATATATACTGTGGGTGCCATTTACTGGTAGGCACATACGCTTAAACGGCGTTTGCAATGTCGTGGACGCAAAGAAGGGGGAAGTGTATAGGGGGGACGTTAGAGCGCAGGCCTCCTTCTTTTCTACTTAGCAGTGGGGGCTGAACGGTACAAAAAATTTGCATCTACCACATCTGCTACAGCTGCTACATCTGCCCTATTTGCCGCATTTGCCGTGCTCGTTTGGGTGAACTTTATCGCCTTCGCTTTTTTTTCCGTTGGATACGCATTGTGCGCAAACGTCACCGTCGCGTTTTTTTCCCTTTCAATTCGGTTCGTCAGCTTACATCCGACGGGGAAAAGAATCACGTGCGTATATGTGCGCATAAGCATTTGCCCTAGCATCTGCAATTATGAGTACGCGTAAGCATTTTTGCGATTGTACATGTATGTGCATATGCTTGCCTGCCCATTTTGTTTGCCACTTTGCTTCTGAGCACCGGTAGGTGATTTACCTGTACGAATTTTTTTGTGGAAAAAAAAGTACATGCGCGCGAGGTATGCAAGATGTATGCATGATGCATCGGTGAAGTATTCCTAACAATGCATAACGAATGAGAAAGAATACCTAACGCATGCGCAGTATGTACGCGGGGCGCGCTAGACCGCTCTGCACAAAACGAGGGGCCATGTTTTTTGGCGCACGAAGCGCGTGCTTCACTTCAACTTAGCAAATGAACATTTCCTTTTTTTAAAAAAAAAAAAAAAAAAAAAAAAGTATAATTCGTACAGGTCCGTTTCTGCCCATTTTTAGATAGTACAAAATGAAACCGTGCAACCGATTCAAATGATAATTAGGTGTTCCTTTTGTCGTCCTTTTTGTCGTCCTTTTTGAAATGGTGTCAATCATTGTCGTATATTTTATCTTGTATACAACGTATGCGCAGCTAGCCATTGCCCATCTACGATGTTAAGCAGCAGGGAACTACAACTTCTGGTGGCATAAAAAATATTGTCAACACAATTCGATCTTGTTTAATGGTGCCTTTTTGGCTAAGGAGTAAAGGAGCACTCCATGATATATGGGGCATATAAGAGTCCACCCACAAACGCGAATTGTAAAATGTGAAAAGGTCGGAGGGGGGTTGGTGCAAAGTTTGCATTTTTCTTTCTCATGAGGAGTGAAAATAAAAAAAAAAATAACTCAGTGTTGATGAGGGTACATATGGAGAAGTGTGGATTGTGCACATGTACACCAGCGTAAAAGGGTTGACATAAAAATAGACGAACGGTCGGCCGCCCAACTCCGCGCAAGGACTCTGCACCTCTGTCCATGTCACAAAAAATACGGGAGTACTTTGAACAGCCTGAAACGTCCCGCGTCAACTGCTTCATCGCGCAAGAGGTGTATATTTTGTTCGATATATTTCCCCTTGTTGACAGCCAAATAGTTTGACAAAAGGGAAAAGAAAAAAACGCGATTGACATTCTGAAATAAGCAGCTAGGGAATATGCCCAAACGCATATTACAGTAATTAATAACTATGAAGGCCAAGTAATTTAAGCTTAAAAAATAGTAGGAGGCCCATATGTCATAGTCAGCCATACCCATGGAAATAACTGATGATACTAAAAAGAGGAAGGTATATATGTAGTGAAGATTGTTGGCAAAATAATAACTACCTACTTGTAAACCCAAATAGTAAGCGGAGAAAAATGAGAAAAGAAGAGAATGGAATTTTATGTGGTACTTCAAAATTATATTATATTCTAGATAATTTGAGGAAGCTACTAGGAAGAAGGTTAAAAGAACAGAAAAGCTAGCCACCACAGCGAAAAATATTTTAGAGGTCTTGGTAAATATTAAGTAGCTCTCTCCAAAATGGTTATTTATATAGTTTATATGAATTTTGTTTAAATGGTAAAAGAAATCACTCGAAATGGTTTTCATTTTTTTTTCTCCATTCATCAATTTAAGGACAAGGTGATTGTAAAATAATTTGTCGTTGAGGAAAAAAGGGGCACTGCTTTTGGTAGCTTCTTCCGCTATCCCCATTTTGCTGCTATCTGTGGGTTCTCCATCTTCATGTAAAACCTTGTGCTTAATCTTGTTCCCATTTTGGATGTCATGTCTGATGAAATTTTTACAAATTACAGTTGCACGGAGGTCACTGCTCTTCATCAGTTGGTCGGCTTTCCTGTTGATGCAGCGGCCTTCCTCTGCATAATGCTGGTAGGTTCTCGGAGCGGAGAGGTTGACATACGGCGCCGAGAGCCTGGCGCCCCCGGCTGTTAGGAATTTCAGTTGGGGCAGCCTCATTTGGGCAGCTTCGTATGGGCAGCTTCGTACGGACAGCTTCGTATGGACAGGCACACAAGCGGTTCTCATGTGCACATTTATACGCCCCTCCTTTGGGCAAACTAACGCATCCCCGTTCAATGTTCCGCAAGGTTGAGGTGGTGCCCCACGAAGTGCTGCTTCGATTGATAGATGAAAAAGGGGGACACTTCCGAAATGTACACACATATATGCACACGACATGGACGCATAAATATAGGGGCGCCTAATACATCTTTGTGGCCACCCGCCTACATATTTGTGCCTTTTTTTTTCTCACGAAAATATTCCCCACTCATGTCGACTATTTTTCTCCTGTACACAAAACAAAAACTACTGTGCGTTTTGGCTATGCACATGCCTCGGGGATGACGCAAGCGGTGTATTTGGCTTTGTCCACAGCAACAATTTCCCCTTACTACTTTCATTTTGTGGCAGCGAATGGGTGAACACTGATCGAAGGTTCCCTCACTCATCCGCTTCCCCACGCGCGTAGCCCCCCACTTTTCGATTTGCAGATGGACATAAGAGAGCGTGCACGTACATATGGATAACGTACATGAGGATAACGTACATGAGGATAGCGTACATATGGATAGCGTGCATATGGATAACGTACATATGGATAACGTACATATGGATAACGTACATATGAATAGCGTACATATGTATATTTTTTTTGTCCTTCAGAGCACGCCCCTTCTACAACCACTCCATCCAGAAGTGCGCTCATCGCAAATGTACACAACGCAGCTGCCCAATTTTCTGCATCCAACATTCCTCCATACGTGCATGCGCGTACACATTTTAGCTGCTCACAAATGGGCCACAACTCGCTCAGCCCATTTTGCCTTTTTATGAACAGTCAGGTAAAAATGCGATTTTGCCCTGCCACCCCAGAGAAAAAAGAAAAAAAAAAAAAAGGAAAAAAATATGCACAATTTTCATACCATTTCGTTTGTTTTTCTTTCTTCATATTTTCAGAAAATTTCCTTTTTTTTTTCGCTTCTTCATACCTGCGCCTAAAATTGATAGAATCGGATGTCACTATGTCGCGTTTCGCGAGGTGGTGTCGCTTCGTGGGCGTATACGCGTAAAAGCAGTGTACGAAGCAAAACATGCATACAGGATGTACATATAACACGTAAATAAATATATAAATGCACGTAGAAATATTTTCGCGTTTATGTCAATTTGTTGGCAATTTTTTTCCCCCTAAAAGGTGGCATTTTTCGCAACACTCAGTTCACCACGCATAAAAACGCCTGTTTTGAACGCATCCGTCCCCCGCCAATTGTACGCTGCACATACGCACGGCAAAGTTGGCCACCACAGTGGTATACATAAGTACGTACATGCATAAGTACGTATATACATAAGTACGTACATGCATAAGTACGTATATGCATAAGTGCGTATATGCATAAGTACGTAAATGCATAAGAGCGTATATGCATAAGTACGTACAAACATATACGTATACACGCGGAGGGAAACCGTTTGGTACGGCCGACCAGCCATGCTGAGGTGAATTCGCCCCACCGCACATTTGCAGGAAGGGGTGGAACTATGAGCGCGCGTGTAATTGAGTTAGGCGTTAAGCGAAGCAGAAAGCTGTTCGCGTCGCCTCCCGCCGCCTCCCATAGCATTATTCCAACACGCAATTACGTTGTCACGACTTTTCACAGAAAACATGCACAGCGGTTATCTCACCGCTAGATGTGTACGTAAACATAAACAGCACGTTTTGTTTAACTGTTGACCGTACCTGCAGAGTGTGTAATTTGTATATCGTGCCGCCGTTGCAGGAGCTGTCTTTTCTTTTCCTTTCTTTTTTACATTTTATTTTTTTCCCCCCCATATTTGCACAAAATTGTAAATGATAAAAGCATGACTATTGTTACGATATTGTCCATTTTGTTGATTTTAAATTTATTTGAAGTAAGTTCGGTGGTGGGTAGTTACACGGAGAAGAACCAAAATGAGGAATCATGTCGGTATATCAGCGTGTTCAGAAGGCCCCTGTGTTATAGGTGCTACGTATTTAAGCCGAGGAACGGCAATGGCATCAGGTGCTGCCAGTACTATCTGCAAAAACGGAAGGAGGAAAAACTGGAAAAGCTATTTTCCCTGCAAGATATTATGAAGAGTACCCTGGACGAAAAAGACATGGATGATATTAAAAATTTATTTCCTGTATTCAACGAAAAATTGTTAAAAATAAATAATAATTATAAATATGGAGGTCCCAACAAGGGAAACAAAAACATTACTGATATTGACGATTTGGAAATCGAATTCAATAATAAATACTTCAATTTGAAAGACATAAAGGTTAACATTTTAAGTGGAAATAGCAATAGTAAAGAAAAAAACAAAACGAAGGAGGAGAATTATTACAATAAAATAAAAGAAGAAAGTAATTTTATGAAGAAAAAGGATGAACTATTACAGAATAGTCCCTTTTATAGTGAAAAATGCTTCAAATCTATACATGGATATAATTGTGGAAGGAGAAACCGCAGAGAATATAGAGAAGAAAATGCTGATGCGGATGAAGAATTGGATTATGATTTGGCTGAGTCCATTGGGGAAGCAGAATACTATGCAAGAATGAATCGCATGAATAACCCACAGCAAGGGGGCCATGGAGGAGCTTCCAATCCAGGGGGTAATAAATATGCTCAGGGAAAGAGTGACCATGGTTATTACGACAATAAATATTATGATAGTAAGTATGGAACAAATTACTACAGTGAGAGTAGCAACTCTCCAAGCTCCTCTCTTTTTTACTTGTCCAAAAAATTTTACCTATTGAATAGGTTGTCTCAGAACCCTAAAAAAATTGTACAGAAATATATCGAGTTTAAAGAACACCTATCTGGATCAGAGGACAAATTGGATGACTTCCTCGACAATGAGTACTACAACACGACGCAAACGATAAACGCCGTTTTGAACGACGATATTCAGAAGACCGTTGAGTATGATGAGAAGGGGGACCAGAGCAAGAACAACAGCGGCAGGGGGTTCTTCTCCTCCCTGCTCCGCGACTTTATTTCGCTCTTTTACTTCCCGCAGAAGAATGTGGAGTTGTAGCGGAGAAGTTGCAGCAGCGGATTTGTAGCGGCGAAGTTGGTGTAACCGCGTTCCTGCGATCACGTGCTGTCGTGGCCGCGGCACGCAACAGTGCGCCCCCATTTTTGCTTTCCCCCCCGGGGGCACTCACTTTATGCGTTGTTCCGTAAATTTACCAGCGATTTTTATGTGAAATAATTTTTTTTTTTTTTTTTGAATGCTTTCCTAGGTTATTTTCCTTCCCCATTTGTAATTTTTTTAAGTAATTTTTGTGCATTTTACTGTGCAGAGTTTGTGGCAACCGATTTTTTTTTTTTTTTTTTTTTTTTAAATATCCACTTGGCGTACCGCATGACTCCCCCAGTTTGGCGTCTTATTTGACTTACGATTGGCACACGTGTGACGCTCAGCTGGTCGCACAGCTGTCACGCAGCTGGTGTCCCATTTTGCTTGTAATTAAAGCGTACCTGCCCAACTTAATTAAAAAAAAAAAAACTGCCCCAATTTTGAACCAACCCATGAATGTATGTTTTACCGTGTTGTTTGGAGTGACCTGTTTTTACGACCACATCGGTGATTACAGAGGTGTGGGGGAAGGTCCAAGGGGGGGGGAAAAAAAATAATAAAAACCCACACAGAGCAACACAGAAGGAAGAGTTATTAGATCATGTTAGGTGATCACTCCACCCCTCTCGAAATGGACACTTGACAGTATGCCCATTTGTAGGACCTCCTTTTTCCTATACAAAATGTACAAATGTGAACACAATTGGAGTGGCTCAACATTTTATTGTTGGGAAAGGGTGAAAGATCGTTTTGACGCCAGTCGGCAAGCAAAAGGAGGAGTTTTAAAAAATGCTTTTCCTGAATGAGCGAAGGGGCAGCCGCGGTGGCAGTCTGCGTGGCTGCGGAGAATAACGAATTAGGACTTTTCCGACCCAACAGCGCGAGCTTCACTCCACGGCATGCGCAGCAATTTAGAAAAAAAAGTTATCACGTCCGCAAGAATGCAAGATGTATACGCTGCAGTTATGTATGCACGTATTTATGTGTTCTTTTTTTTCTCATTTTCTCATTTATTTATTTTTTTTTTCCCACCCTGCTAGCCATTCGTTGACGAACGGATTAATACTCATTTGTTCCCAGCGCAAGGCTCCTCTATCCGGGGGTGGAAAAAACAAGGCGCAAGCGAACCCCCAACCCCCCCAAAAAAAGTGATAACATTGTTGCATTGCAAGCTTAATGGAACAGGGGAACAAGAGCGCAACAGTCCCCTTTGGAAAAAAAAAAAAAAAAATGAGATGATTCGTTGAAAGTGAATAAATTGTCACAACACAGGAGGGAAGAAAAAAAAATGGGAGGAGAAGAAATTGCCCATTCGTGTGCGTGCTATTTCACCCCCAGCTCTGTCGATGCATAATTGCATACAGATATAAGGACAGATGGCCGAAAAAATGAAAAAATGAAATTGTTCTTCTTTTTAAAACGAAGTCGCAAACATTTGAGAAAACACAGGAACGTCCACAGTGACTCGTACATATGCAGGAGCAACGTCAGATTTTTTCACACTGTAAATTATGCGCACTTGGCGCATTTGGTTAGTAAAAAAAGAAGCAATTCGGACGAAGCGAGTTCGCTGCATGCTCTGCTTAGCACTTTGACGAAGCGAAGGCATAGCGAAAATAGCCATTACAGTGAAGTTAGCAGTCACAAGGGGCACACCTGCCATATCGAAGCAAATCACTGTGAATACAAAAACGCTTTAACCAGGTGGAAAGAGCTAGTAAAGATATACATAAGCTGGTTCCCAGAAATTACCGAAGATAAATATAAGTCGAAATGTTTTTCCCTACCTACCTATTTGGTCATCCATGTGGTGGTCCCTCGTAGCGACACAAGTCAGACAAATACATTGCAACAATTTGAGGAATTCAATTTTGATACTCTCCTAAAAGGTATTTATCGAAAGGGGGAAAACACACCTGATAGGGACCTCCACAAATATCCTCCCGAAGTGCCAAATCACTCTGTTTACAATGCAAAAGGAGGAAGCTCACCAAATGGAGGTGAAACCATTGATGGGGAAGGAATTCGCAGTTTAGGAGAAGACAATAGGGGAGAAAATCCAAATAGTGGAAAAAATAAGTCCACCAAGAAAAAAAAAAAAAAGACAATTTAGGTAGTTACCATGTACACTACGTTATCGGAAGAAATATCGGCGATGCGTACAATAGAGTAGAAAGCGTTGTAAGTGAGGCGGATGTTGCTGAACTGGGAATACAAGTAAAGGATCAAACAGATAAAAGTGATAAACGGGAGGTATACAGCGAAAGAAACTACTTCTTCTCTATTAACATGCTTGAACTGAAAGGTAACGAGGCGGACAGGGAGTTACTAAATCGATGTATTAGAGGAAATTTTACAGAAACAGTTAACCCCTTGGCGAAGTTTCAACCCATTGGTGACCACCACCCCTATCCGTTTCTCTTCATCGTGTATGACTATAAAACTCTAATTCATGTATTTAATAACATCAGATTGGAAGTGCCAAATATTGGCAGCGTCTTCGATGTCTATATTTTGAGTTCCCTATTGCAGCTGGTCCAGAGGGGGGAGAAGCTTCAAAATGTGTTTAGTGCATATGCAGCAGAGTCTGGAGGAGGTATGTTGTCGGTGCTGAGAAGCAGTACGTCCGTTTTGGAGCTACCCACTGTGGAGTCCACAAAGAAATGCCACTTTTCCATTATGCCTCCCGAATTTTCGGACGTCATTTCTGGGAAATATGGCATTTTCGGGTGGGGAAAGTACCAAAAGATGAAAATAAAGTACGAAAGGGAGAAGAAGAAAATCCGCGGTGTAGGGGAGAAGGCGAAGGATAAGCGTAGCATCATTTCGGAGGGTCACTCTCCTGATGGTGGCACTTCCACCCCACCCAGTGCGGCACAGCAAACGAGTAGGGTGAGACAGAACCACTTCAGTTTCACTCACGTAGAGGTAAGGGACCAAAGAAGTATTAAAAAATTGGCGTTCGGAAATAAAAGAAGCATGTACGAAATCACGGAGGAAGATATGATCAGCTACTGCATATCGAGAAATTGCTGCATGATGGCACTCTTCGATTTTTTGATGAGCAAATTTGCAAATAATTTAAATTTGTTAAATATTTACCTCAAAATTGAGCAGCCACTCATCCTATGTATTAGCGAAATTGAAAGGAGAGGAATTTTTTTAAACCAAAAAAAAATTGAGGAAATTCACCAGAGTTGTAGTAACCCCTTAGTGTATAAGGAAGAGATAGAACACCTCTGTGAATGTAACATCAATTTGAATTCGTCGAAGCAGGTTTCATCTCTCATATATAGACACTTGCTCGATCTTTCCCTCAGCCCTAACGTGGAGGTAGTCACAACAAATGGAGATGCAATGCCTCATGCGGAGAGAGTAAATTATGATCATACTGTTGGAAGGAACAATAGTGGTAAACCGTTAAGTCACACATGTGATGGATTTTACGAGGAGGAAGGGATATTTGAATGTGGGGAGGAAAACATAGGGGAGGAAGCAAAAGGCCCACAGTTGAAATATTGCAAAGGAGCGAATAAAGAAGATACGATGAGGAGGGGAGAAAAGATAGAAAAGAGTAACTTACTGAGAAGCATTATTACGAATGGTAACTACACTGGTTCTGTGACAATGCCGTCTTTGGCCATCGGGACATCGGAAGAAACGAAGCCATTCCCCCAACTTAACAACACCATTAACGAAATGAGAAGAAGCAAAAGTCTGCAGACGAACAACAAAACGCTCAAACTGATTGTGGACGAAATTGAACGGAATGAACATATAACAGAAAAGGAAAAGGAAAAAATAAAAAAAATTATCAACAACGTGAAACTGTACAGGGAGTCCAAGAAGCTGTTTCAGAATTATATAGAAAATTTGCCCAAGTTTATACAGAAGGAGACGAACAAGATTCACTGCAACTTCAATCAGATAGGAGCGTCCACGGGCCGACTCTCCTGCGAGCAGCCCAATCTGCAGAACATCCACTCGAGGTTCCGCTGCGCGATATCACTCAAGGGGGGGGATGTTGGCAACGGCAATCGAGGCAGCGCAGAAGTAGGAAGGGATAAGCTAACCACAGCGGAGCAGCCTCCCCGGGAAAAGTTAACCTGTGAAGTATCCCCCCACGGAAGCGCTCCCCACGGAGGTGCCCCCCCTGATGGAGAAAACCTCATCACGTTCGACTACAAGCAAATGGAGTTGTTCGTCATGGCGTACCTCAGCTTCGACGTGCAGTTACTGAAGATGCTGCAGAGCGGCGATGTCTTCGTTGAGACCGCCAAGGTACTATTTAACACAACCCAAGTGACTAGCGAGCTAAGGAGAATGACCAAAACGGTGATCTATGGGATACTATACGGACAGACTGAAAATGGATTGGCCAAAAGCCTCCTGATAAGCGAAGGAATGGCAAGTAATCTAATTTCGAATTTCTTTCAGGTTTTCCCAAACGTGTACCGATTTATGCAAATGCAAAAAATTTTGCTCAAGCATATGAATAGAGTATACACGTTAATCGGGCGAAAGAGGATAATTGAGCCCACCATAAAAAATAAATACCGCATAAGTATGAACACGCCGATTCAGGGGTGCGCGGCAGACGTCATGAAGTTCGCCCTGTTGTCTTGCTTCCGCATCATGACGCATGGGCATGGGTGCCATGCCGCAAACGATTTCAGAGGTGTGCATGGACCACATAGCAAGCAGGACGTGCACTCCACGTGTGATTATCCCCAGAGCGCACGCCTGTTAGAAATAAACAACGTGAGTGCATCCCTCCTGGAAGAAAACAAACCATTCCTAAAAGCAACGAAATTAATTTTGCAAGTGCACGATGAATTGTTATTTGAGAGCACCAGAAGAGCTACGGCCCCTATCATTCGACTCTTCAGCCCCGTCCTAGAAAACGCCTTTTACAATTTAATTCACTACACAAATACGTGTGATAGGTTGGTTCTTCTTTACGATTACATGCATGATCATATTTCTGTTCAGACATATATAGAGTATCTACAGCTATCTAATAATGGTCAGACGTGGGATCCCCACTCCTATGGACCAAATGATGATAGGAACCATAATTTGTCCAACAAATTAAATTCAATTTTTGAAAAGTTTAATTTTATGTTACCGATTAAGGTAGAAACGGGAGACTACTACAAGGAGTTTTCTTAATATATGTGTGCCATTTGTGGGGTGATGCATGCTGGCAAACTCCATATTTGTTTTTCTCGCGATTGGCGCTTCTTTTTCCTTTTAAGGGAATCCCGCGAACTAGCACGGCACGCGCGTAGAGCGTGCTTGCATTCGTATCAACCTGTTCACACGCGTAATCGCACAAATTGAATGACCTATTTGTGTTTTTTTTTTTTAAGTCATTTTTTGTTGCCCACTTTTTTGTGGGTGGGCGCCCGTAAAACAACAAGAAGAACGACAAAAAAAAAAAAAAAAAAAAATAAATCAAACGAAAAAAAAAAAGGAAATTAAAAAACTGCATTATGATGAAGGGGTATATACCAAGGGGGTAGAGCACCACATAAGGCGGGACAAAACACCGCTGCGGGGATTTCCCACGGGGGGTGTTTCTCCCCCGCGCCGTAACAAATGGGTATGCATTACGAGCGCACGAACATGACGAATTAATTTAAGCATATCGCAGTTGTATATACGCACACGCGTGTCGCTAAACCAAGTGTAGACACTCTCCCTTTCCCCCCCCTGTGTTCATCAAAGCTCGTTAAATAATTCATTATCGATTGAGTTTTCAAAATCCCTTTCGGGGGGATCGCCTCTTCCATGGGATGAAGAAGGTGCATCCTTTTTGTTCGCGCCTTTCCTGTTCGCACCTTTCCTGTTCGCACCTTTCCTGTTTGCCCCTTTCCTATTTGCCCCTTCCATTTCCTCCTTACACAACTGCCCCTTCTCCAGATCCACGCGCAGCTGTTTATTCACCTCCTTTAGAGATTTATTTTCTTCCATTAGCTTGTCAAAGTGGTCCCTTAAATCGCTTAAGCTCTCGGCGAGTGTGTCCAGTTTGCTGCTCAGAATTTTGTTCTCCTTTTTCAACTTCCTCATTTTTTGTTTCATTAATTTGTTCCCATTTTCTAATTCCTCAATTTTTTTATTTTTTAATAAAAGTAGGTTCCTCTCCCCCTCGCTGATATACTGATCCATGTAGGAGAAGTCCATGTAGTTTCTGCTCGTCAATTCTTTTAAGTAGTATTTACAGTTGGTACAATCGATGCTCTTTGAGAGGAGGACTTCTTCATCCGCCTGTTCCATTTTGGCTAGTAGCGCATCCACGTCCTGTTCGTTCATGTGTTTTTCATGCCGATCATTCGTATCGCTACGTTTGTCACTTTCCCCACACAGGTGGTACTGTTCCCCCCAGCTGCTATTGCCACCACTTAGGGAGTCCATAAAGTCGCCCAGAATTGGCATCTCCTCTTTAGGTGAAGCCAAACCAGGGGCCCCTTCAACAGGCAGCAACTCCCCCAGAAGGGAGAATTCCGAACCGCTTCCTATTGCTACCTCTGAGTTCATATTATAGACCATTTTTTTCTTCATTTCCCTTTTCCCCAAATTGTGAAGTTCCTTCTTAAATTGAACTGCATCTTCATCACTGTTGGCAGTTTGCTCAGGGAGAGAGCTTTTCCGCTTTGCTCGTTTTGTTCCGCTTGAAATTTCTGCTCGTTCTTCGGATGTACATGAGGGCCTCTTCCCCGTTGTATTTTCTGTCATATAGTTCGTCTCCTTCTCTTGCGACTTCGATCGGTCAGTGCTGCCGCTCGTGATGATCATGTCGAGCATCTGGAACGAGAAGGTGCCGTTCGCCGAGTTTGCCGTGTTAGCCGTGTTAGCCGTGTTCGCCGTGTTCGCCGTGTTCGCACCGTTGGGCCCACTTTCGGGGCTAACGTAATTGGGCCCACTTTCAGTGTTCTCTGCGCTGTCATTAGGCCCCTCCATTATGATATTATATCACCCTTCGCACGAAAAAAAGAAAAGAAAAATGGTTCTACGTCGCTACCTTCGTTACATATTCCCTTGTGCGATACGTTACTCATTTGGCATTTTAAAATTGCAAATGTAACGTTTCGGTGAAGCCACCCTGTCATGCTATACTCGGGCACGTAAAAAAGCGCGTGCGTTAATCGAGCCACACGCTAATATATACGTGCACCTAGGGGGTAATCCGGATGGTGCACATAGACGCAAAGACCAGGGGACAGGAACGATGCCACAGGCTTGTTTTCATTTCGATGTGTAACTGTGATGACAACAGTGGGGTCATGTCTATGCCTTCCTCTGGATTTTTATTTCACGCAGATGGTGTGTCCCGATTCGTCCTTCTGCCGCAAGTGGGGATAACTAGGAAGACCTTAAATGGATTTATTTCGAACCCATGTAAGTAGATTAGCAAATAATCCCATGCACCTAGTCTAGTGGCAGCGCTAAGGTGTACGTATAAAGAAATTGGTGCACCCCTTTCCAGTAAAGTGGTTCCGCTTTAACGCCTTGGAACGAACATCCTTAAGGGAAGGCTTCTTCCTCTTCTTCCTCTGCTTATGCGACCTTCAACGTTATGACCCTGCGCGCGGCACTCGTGTGGAAGGTTGAAGGGAGAAGTTTGCGCAGGGGAAAAAAGATTTCCCTTTCGGCAAGAAGGGGGGGGAACAGCGCGGTAGTGCAGTAGTAGTAGTAGCAGTAGTAGTAGCAGCGGTAGTAGTAGCAGCGGTAGTAGTAGCAGCAGTAGTAGTAGCAGCAGTAGTAGTAGCAGTA
Organism: Plasmodium cynomolgi strain B; assembly: GCF_000321355.1. Lineage (NCBI taxonomy): Eukaryota > Apicomplexa > Aconoidasida > Haemosporida > Plasmodiidae > Plasmodium > Plasmodium cynomolgi. The sequence continues at coordinate 1,036,268 of NC_020404.1, forward strand.
GTAGTAGTAGTAGTAGCAGCAGTAGTAGTAGTAGCAGCACTAGTAGCAGTAGTAGTAGTGCCAACAGCTGGAGCGCCAAGTCGTACCCGCGGGGGACAAACCTCGCCCGTGCTTGAAAAAAAATTAAAACGTTAAATTTTTTGGCGTGCCCCTTTTTCAAGCTCCAAAATTTTTTAAAATTTTGTCGTTTAGCGTGTAAGGTGAAATTCGCCCGCACGCGTTTTTTAAAGAGGAACGCATAATGCACAAATAGGGGGATCGCAAAAAGGAGGTAGGTTAAGGTGACAAGTAGTAGGGCGCGAAAAGGGCAAATGTAATAGTCTCACGTGCGTGGTGAGCATGTAACGGGTATACCAATTTTTCATTATGCACACAGCGTGCGTAACACACTTCACGAAATTTCCAGAGCGCGTCAAAAAAAAAAAAAAAGGACAGGGAGGCATCTCCTTTTTTTGGGGGGTGGCAACTTCCTCGTATGGTAATTGCACACTTGTATGACTAATCTGTTTTAATTCTCCTTAAAAACTTGAATAGCAAAAAATTAATCGTGCCATCCCCGGCATAGGAATGAAATAAATGATCCGAATAATTGACACAAATTTTATTTTCCTTTGAGGACTTCTGCAAGGAACATGCTGCAGGGGGCATACCCATAGCAAACTCCTTCTCGCAAATACAAAATGTGGATAAGTCAGCATTTTTACTTAACGCATAATCTATAGAGTAATTTAATCCCTCAAGGAATGGAATTATTTTTAAAAACAATCTGATAAAAAAACATCTTAAAAAAAACGGTTTGGCTTGCACATTTTTTTTATTTGAAATAATTTTAATTTCAAATATTTTATTAAAAATGTAATATTGAGAAGATATGTCTAGCATTAAATGATAAAAGGTGAAAATAAAAATGCCAAAAATAAATCCAAGCAACACATCGGAAGTGTAATGGATAAACCCGATGATTATGAACGCATAAATGAAACAACAGAAGAAAGTTATCACAGTCTTCAGTACAACATTGTTCATGTAAAAAAGGGCGAATAGTAAAAATATCGTCGTAGAAAACGAATGTCCCGATATAATCAAATCAGAACATACATATACTAAGTTCATATTTATTTTAATTATCTGCAATAAATTAAATGCAAAATTGCCACTTTCTAGAGGTACACACGTTTCCAATGTGGCTGGAAGGGAAGTGACATAAATAAGTACCCCCCTCAATATATAAAAAAAACCCAGCATGTAAAGGAAGCGACAAACAATGGCCATAGACAAGTACACACTATTAAACAAAATTAATTGTAGGAAAGTAATTGACAACAATGCTATTAAATTGTTGGATAATTTGTAAGATATCCATTCAGGTGGATTTTCAAACAAATTGTGAATTCGATCACTCAATGGTGTGGTGTACCTTTTGTAATATGAATCGCTATATATCATGAAAAATCCTTGTATGATCAAGGAGATTAATAAAAATATTAACGCGATTGCTAACCTCAGGAGTAACACTTTAAACAGTTTCCATTTTGTCAAACTGTGTATGTCACCATCACTGGGATTTGCTCCGTTCGATGAGGCGAAGCTATTCATTTTTATGTCCACATTTATTTTGTAGTTATCGTTCGTTGTGTAACTGTTGCTGCCTTCATTTTTTCTCTCGGGCTGTTCATAATTTTTTTTTATTTCGGTCGTCATTTTGGTATGTTCTGCGTTTTTCGCGAAGTTTTTTTTTGTTGTTGTTGTTTAGCTGGGTGAGCGTGACAAAATTGGGCACTCATGACAAAATTGGGTACTCATGACAAAATTGGGCACTCATGACAAAATTGCGTACTCGTGACAAAATCGCGACAATGTGACAAAATCGAGTCAACATGGCGAAACCGCGCTAGCATCACAACATGTGTACGGTCTTACGCAGCTACACACGACGCGCGCGATAGGCGGACACAAAAACAAGCAAAAGGACAAAAGGACAAAAGGACAAAAGGACGAAGCGAACGTAAAAGCTTATTTCCAAACGGTTGGGCAAATCACCTACACGTGCATGTGCGTGGTCTTTCGTACAACATAAACAACAAAAATTTTGTACAGCAAGTCGAAAAATTTTCAATGTTCAAACAATCAGTCTCGCAGGGCCTCAGAAATGCCTTTTCGATTTACGCACGAGGTGTTCATGTACAAATGTATGTTTGCCGGGGTATAGGACACACGAGTACGTACAAATACGCATAAGTAAATATGCTCACTCGTGTGTACATGCACTCATCCGCTTCTTTCTCGTTTTGAAATTTTGTTTTTTTTGTGTACTACAAGTTCGCAACGCTAGCTCATGCGAACCAGGGAAAAAAAAAAAAAAAAAAAAAAAAATTAAAATTAGCGTAACTACGCGCATAATGCTTTTTCGTGCTTCGCTTTTTAGGGCTTCCTTTTTTTATGCTTCATTTTTTTACGCTTCATTTTTTTGTGTTTAATTTTTCCATTTTTTAAGTTTTTAAATTTTAACAAAAAATGGTGGGGGGGGTGCGGAAAAGACACGCGAAAAAAAATGGCGTGATGGTGTAGAAATAAGCAGATCAATACTTCATAATAAAGTGGGCGAAAAAAATTAGATCAAAAGGGGAGAGGGAAAAAAAAAAAAATTAACAATTCGATTACATGTGTATGCATATGAGCATATGTACTCATGTGCATAACGTGCGTACGCATGGGTACCCACTTGCGCGCAGATTCCCTGTCAAACGCGCACGCCTCACACCGCATAAGGTTGGGTTTTAAAATAAAAATTAAAAGGAGCCAAATTTAAAAGAATTCATAAAAACATCAAATTAATCATAGGAGGCGACACATGCATGCAAATGCGAACATCATATGGGAGTGGCACATATACACACAAATGCACACAGCGGTGTGATGGGTCAAACATTAGACACAAAATGAAAAAATGAAATTATAAAAAATACTAACTGTTAATTTAATAATGTATCAAACGCTCCATTAGGTGGAGACTACGGGGTGCCGCTTTGGCTGGAGTGTACGTATGTACGGTGAAAAGGTATAATAAAAAAAACTTAATTACTCTTTATGCTTGTTTTGCAAATTGACAAACAAATTGGTGCTCGAAGAGAGGGGGCACACACACACAAACATGCGCATATGTATACGAGCATATGCACAGATTCACGAGTTAATTATTTTTCCTGATTCCACACAGGTACTTGATTTCGTTCACAATGTTCTTAAGGGTTGATAGATCAAAGGACCCGCTGCCAGCATAGGAATGGTAAAAGTGGTCGCTAAAATCGCAATACTCTTCGTTGTTCACGGTCCTCTTTTTTGTTATGAGGCCTTTTGCATTCACCGGCTTACACGGGCAGAAGCAGTTCTGTAGGGGGGGGAGCAACGTCCGCATAGGTGATAAGCTATACACACAAATTACAAATCTGTACATAAGCACATAAACACTTGCACGATTTCGTTACTCGCGCCGTTGCGCTGATTGTGCTACTTACCCATTCCTTGTCATACGAAGCTGCCATGTTCAGCCTGTAATCCAATCCTTCCATGAACCCTATTATCCGAATGAAGTAGGTGAACACTGCGCAGCGTTCAACAAAGGAGGCAGCATAATTCGAATTCTAAAAGGGGAGGGAAAAAAAAAAAAAAAAAAGGGGGGAAAGTGAGCATCCTCATAACGATGAGGAAAACGTATATGCACAATCTTGGCGCTCCTCATGTGGGAGATGCTTAATTTGTACGCAAAACAGTTTTGTCTCTCTCGGTTGTTTGTACATGCTAAAAGGCGGACTCATATTTTTTTCTCATTTTGCGTATCGCGTACTAAAAGGTACACGTCACAAGTTGAACAGTGGTTCGCCTGTCCAATTTGGACGGAAAAACCTTTTCATGCCGATCCACACGTGGGGTACGCATGTGTGCATACAATTATGACAAATCCATGCATAAATCTCACTTCAGTAGCGAACCGCGCATCGTGCACGGCACCCTGCTCTCCCTTACCTTGAGGGAGAAGGACCTGTGCTTGGCGTACCGCTTGGCGGCAATCTCCAGCATGCTGTGATAGAAGAGAAAAAATGTGGACCCGAAGACGTAGCCCATGAGCACGTCCACCGTGTAGTGAAATCTGGAAATCACAATCATGCCATAGATAAACAGGCAGTAAAGGAAAATCACCGCTTTTATGTAAGTCTTCTTTTCATAAAACATCCAAAAAAATTTAAAAACCGTGGTAAAGGCAGTATGTCCTGAAATAATCAAATCCGTACATTCGTACACTTGCGCAGTTATTATCAGATAAGTAGTATATAAATTTTCAATTAGATTTTTATTTCTCACTGGCTGACAGGTAGGTATTGGGCATGGGATTGTCGTGACGTAAATAAAAATTGACCTTACGCAGTAAATGGAGGAGAGCATTAACAGTAGCCTAATTAACATACTAATGGAAATCAGGAGGGGAGAAAATAGACCAAATCTCAATAGAGTAATGATTAGAAAAAATGCGATGCTTGAATTTATGAATGCCGTTTTCATGAATGATGGTACTTCTTTGTACAACTCATGGACTCTATCCCTTAACGGCTCGTCTCCCGTCTTGTAGTAGGTGTCACTTAGTATGATAAAGTAACACTGGACGAGTACGCCAAATATTGTGAACAACAGGGCGTATATCAATCGGATGTACAAAATTTTCAGCATTTTTTTTTTCGCGCTGCAACTCTTCACTTCCACTATGTTGATGTTGTTTTTTTGTCCGTCGAAGGAGTCATCTGCCAGGGGTGGAAGGAGGATGTGCGTGCAGGTATGCGTCAAGCTGTATGAGTTACGCGTCGAACTGTACACTGTGACGTGTCCGTGGACACACAATCCGATATACAAACACGCATAATCAGTGAAGGATCCTCGGCGCGCCCCAAATAATTACCCATGTCCTCTAAGATGAAATCATCCTGCATCCCGGAATAGGCTGGCCGGGATGCCTTCACCATCCTCTCCCTTTTATCGGAAAAGGCGTCCGTTTGATTATTGTCTCGATCTCTGTCATCAATAAATTTGGAGTTTAACTTACCAACGCATTCCGTGTTCAAATTATTTTTATAATCGATAGCAATTTGTATGTCCTCATTTTGCTCCAGATTTTTTTTTTCGTCCTTCTCCCTGTTTTGACATCCCTTTCCTGTTTTGTATTTCGAGTTGGGGTTTTTACTACCATCTGACGGAGGGCGTGAGTTTAATTTTCCTTCTATCATTTTATTTATTTGTCCTCTCTTTAACTTATTTTTATCATATTGTTAAGCGGGCGGACGTTGACGGTTCAGGGTTCGAGGGGGTGGAAGAATAAATATCAACACGGAGCGCGTTTGGTCCAGCTGGTTAACAAACGGGTGTAACACACAGGGGGGGAGAAGCGATAGTAGAGGTTGAAGCGGTTGTAGCGATCGAAGCGATTGAAGCGGTGAAGCGGCGAAAACGAAGAAGACTGGCCCACTCGAGCTCATAAACGGGTGGAGGGAACAACTCGCGGGGTAGATAGAGAAACGGAGGGAAAGAACAAAATGGGCTAGCAACGAGGTGATCAAGGCGGCCAAGCAAAAGAAGGTGCAAACAGGGAAAGGGGAGAGAAAAGGCAGAGGAACAGAAGCTAAACTTGTACAGCCCCCAATTATGCCTTAATTATACGCATTTTAAAAGGCTCAAGGTGGAAAGTCAAAATGTAAGCGGTACGATGGCGCGCAGAAATGTATGAAAGCAGGAATTTCACATTGCTCGTTTGAAGGGGCACATAAAAAAAAAAAAGGAAGCAAAAAGAGGGGAGGCCAAGTACAGCGAGGTGTGGCTAAATGGGCGGCTGGCGCTACATGACGCGGGGCTAAATGACGTGGGCGGAAAGGAGTGACTTCAAATGGAAACAGTCCGCATAACAAAACGCGCAAAATATGGGAGGTATGCAAAATATGTGAAATGCATGGCGCCCCCTGTTCCAGCCGCTTCGGCGAAAATTAATTGCATGTGCTTGGGTGGCTAAATGTTGCTTTCCGCATTTCTCTGTCAGTTGATATCTGTAGCCCTGCGCGTCCATCCGCTCATGCTCAGCGGTGTGGTACATATGTGCATATATATATTCATATGCAGTCGCAGCTCAACGTTTTTTCGGCTCCATCTCTGAACACTTCTTCAGTTTTTTCTTCAACCGTGCGGCTCCAACTGTTTAGCTTTTTGAAGTAAATGTAAGAGAAGGGGAGGAAAAAAGGGGGGGAAAAGGGAAAAAAAACAAAAAAAAGGAAGAAAAGGAAGAAAAACAGTGGGACGGGAAAAAAGGGAAGAAGAAAGGAGAACGAAATGGAAGAAAAAAAGCGGAAAAAACAAAAAAAAACGGAAAAAACATAAAAACGGAAAAAACATAAAAACGGAAAAAACATAAAAACGGGGGGAAAAAAAAAGGCAAAAAAAAAATTTCCATTTTTTTTTTTTTATTTCTACTAACATCAAGTGTGAAGGAATGCACGAATACAAACGGCAAAAATTACGGAAACTTCTGTCGTTTGTGACATTTATGGAAAATCATTTTACACCACCCTGCTCGTTTTCTTCTATACGCATTGTTTTTTACTCCCTGTTTGCGTTTTTTTTCCAGCTTTTTTTCGGCCAATTTTCCGCGCTGTTTGAAGTTTTCCTCTTATTTTTCCCATTTTGTGCGCAGAAACAAAAGTGGCACAGTGTAGACACGGGCGGGTTTCCATCAAAATAGTGAACGCGCATTTTTGGTGCGATTGGGTGAGAGGTGCGCGGCGAATTCTACCTGTGCGTCCAGTTTTTTCGCCACTCAGACGTTTCTCCATTCGTTCATGTGCACGTATGTTTTAGCACATACGGGTGTTCGCTTTTGACCGGTGAAATCGCCGCCGGGTGAAGTTGCTGCAGGGTGAAATCGCGACCACGTGGAGTTGCGGACTGCCGAAATTGCTGCCTCGCCATTTTCCAATTTTTCAAAATTTCCCAGCCCCTTAATTTCCCCCCGCCGCCCCTCAACCCGGCAATGCTGAAAAAAACACTCGCCAATTCACCCTGCACATTTTGCGTGACGCACATAATCCAAGTGACCCAAACGTGGAATGAGTATCCCCCAATGGCAAAAAAATGCCTTTTTCCCCTAAATGGCCAAAATGAATGCACACAAAGAGTTATCTACGTACAATTTTAGGTTGATCATTTTTGTTAAAAAAAAAAAAACACATTATGAGTCTGCAAAATGAGAAAAAACGAGGAATTATAAAATCGAGATCGAAAAAAAGAGGCACATATTTATGTCGCAACAACGAAGGAAATGTTTTGATTCATTGTTCCAAATGAACTGATGAAAAGGTCGTTTGGGTTTTGCTTTGCTTTAACTTGTTTTGCATTGCTTTAACTTGTTTTGCATTGCTTTAACTTGTTTTGCATTGCTTTAACTTGTTTTGCCTTGCGTTGCTTTGTTTTCCCGTCTGCTCTCTAAGCAGCTAGCAGCTTTGCAAACATGACAATTACCCCCTCTTGGGTTCTTCCTCCCCAATTGCCCCCTTTAAAACACGTTTTCTCTTTTCAAAATATCGAGATCTTCATTTGAGAAATAGTTAAGGTGCATGATCGCTTCGTAGTTTTCTTTGTTCTTTTCATTTGTATCCTGAGAGGGGGGTTGGAAAAAAGGCATTGGTGAGCAAAGATTGATCAATAAGTGTATCCGCCGTGTCGACGCGCCTTAAGTGGAAAACCGCAACTAGCAATTGGCAACTCGCAAATGCCTTCTTTGCAAATTAGGAATGCCCCCAATTGGGGCGTTCCGTTTGCCCTCAATTGCGGCATTCCAGTTGCCCCTCTTTAGCAGTTACTATCAAATCATCGACGTCCTTCCGTAGCTTTTCAAATTTGTAGAATTTCTCCCCCAACGTTCTGTTCAATATTTCGTTCTGCTCCGGATCCACTGATTCCTTCCACTTGGAAAGCTGCACAAGGGAAGGGGACACATATGGGGCGGTCTCCACATGTATATAGTGAGGATGAGCTGCGAGGGGAATGCTCAGGAGGACGCACAAAGTAAATAATGTAGCACGATGTTAATATGCCCTTTTTTGTTCTAAGCGAAAAATGGAGAGTAACCTCAAGGTTGCTTATTTCCAGGGCTTCGCTCTTCAGTTTTATTTTCGTCTCCAAGAAGTAGTTCTTCCGATCGGGGGGTTGCAAAAAGGAGGGGGCGCGCACACACACGCATATACATAAATATACATACACACATTTAAAGACACACATTTAAAGACACCCGTGCGCAGGTCCGCAGGGAGCCCCTCCTCTCACCTCTAACAGCATCCTCTGCAGGTAGTCATACAGCTTCATCCTACTTCGCGCATATGCACCTTCGTATTCCTTGGAGATTTTCGCCAAGAGCATTTTTTTTATGTCCGCCTCGAGCTTCAATTCTGTTAGGATCTTTTGTTGTTTCTTTCTTTTTTCTTTGATTCTTTTTAAATCCGTTTTCAGCTTTTCATAGTCGACGATGTTTTTCTCAAGGATGCCTACATCTTTATCCAGTTGCTCTAATTTTTCTGGGGAGAGGGGGGGTTGGCAGTGTTGCTGAGGGAGGCGTCATGGTTATGTCCTTTATATGTCAGGACAGAAGCGAAGCGCCCCACTGCTCACAAAAATGAAACGTGTCACCTCGTAAAAATAAAAAAAAAACGTTTCTTCTCTCCTTTTTACTTGTGTGAGTTGCCATATCCTTTTTTAATTCTTCCAAGTGTTTTTTTTTCGAGAGGAAGATTTTCCTCTTGTTCAACTTTTCATTCTGTTAATGGGTGAAGCAGCGAAGGAAAAGGAGGGAGAACTCAGTCTCATTTGTCGCGGGGGCAATACAGATGGTGATTCTTTGACGACACGCATATGTCATGCTAGATAAAAATCAGTTTGGAAACATAAGGGGTGGTGGTAACTGAGCCTACCTCCAACTTTTGAATGATTCCTAGTTGGTCGTCCAGAATTAGTTTAAAGTAGCTTTGCATGTTGAGGATTTTTTCATTGTACCCTGCGAGGATATTTCTGGGTAGCAATTTTGAGTTATCATTCACAGGGGGGGGGAGGGCCTTGCGCTTTGCATTGGTACGCTTCGATTCGTTGTGCCCCCCTCCAGGCGTTACTCGTGCAGAAGTACCCCCCCACACACACACTGTCCCTTTACATAAGAACAATGGCAGGCTCATTTTCAGTTAGCAACTTTTTTTTTTGGCAGTACTTGATGGCTTCGTTCTTTTCGGACTGCAATTTGAAAATGACTTTTTGCCTCTTCTTGTCTAGTTTTTCCCTTTCCTGAGGAGGCAGGTAAAAAATGATGACGCGAGGTTTCGAAGAGGGGGGTGGTCTGTTATGTTGGGAAGCTCCATTCAAAGAAACCTCGTCATGCAAAGAAAACTCGTCATGCAAAGAAAACTCGTCGTGCAAATTAAACTCGTAGCGCTTCAGCACTTTTGGTATGCCCACTAACTATATTAATCTTCCTGGAACAGTTTTCCTTGGCCTTTTTAAGGCTGCTGGTAAACCTCCTGTTAATTTCTGCTATCATTTCGTTTTGCGAGAGGACAATAGAGTTTAGTTTATTCAAATGCTGGATGCTGGTCACGGTGGTTAGTTTCTCGTAGTCTTTGTTTGCCTGTTGCTTCTTTTTATCTTCCCTTCGAAGGGGGTACAACAAGTTGGGGGGGAGGGCGAAAAAAAGAGACGCATCCATGTCGCAGACATGTAGATCTATTTGACCCTCATTTGTATGCGCGGAGATATATCTGCCACGCCGGAAGAATGTGCTCGTCCCTCTCCTAGAAGCAATGCCATTCGAGTAAAATTCACTTGGCAGGACTTTCTCTTTTTTCGCCTGCCACAGCCGTCCCTCCACCCCCAGTCGCTTACTCCGAAATTTGGGTGTAGCCGTGCAGCTCGATTTCATTTTTGGCTAAATTCTCTAAAAAGGCCTCATAACATTTGAGCACAAATTTGTTTACGACGTTTTCGACTTTTCTGGAGGAGAGGATTTTGTGGGACTTGTTTTCTTCCAGCTCGATTTCTTTTTTTTTTTCCTCCAGTTTTAGGACCTGTCGGGAAGAGGGTGATGTGCTGGATGTGTAAGGTGTGAATAGGCATCGAAAAGGCGATGTCTAAAGGGAGCCACAAAGTTGTGCTTCTCTATTTTTCCTTTTCCATCTGCCGCGCTGTTGCTGGGCTTTCTTCTGTCGCACCCCCTCCAGCACAATCCCACGATGCAAACCTTTATGTCATGGTAGCCCAAAAAAACCGTTGCATCTATATTCTTAATTTTTTCCTTAATCTCATCGGCAATTTTATTTTCTGCATTCAGATCTTCCTTTAACTTTTTCAACTGCAATGAGGAGGTGGAAAAGGGGGTGTCACAAAATGCTCATACCCATTTAACACCGTGTGTACCATTCGGGCTGTACTTATACATTATATTTTTTTTTTTTTTTTTTTTTGTACATTTGAATGTCAGTTTTTTTATCTTTACCTCCTTTAGGAGAACCTTCTTTTCCTCCTTCTTCTTAGCGCTGTTTTTTTTTGTCCCTTTCTTCATATTTTTTTTTTTTTTTCTCCTTCACAGTGTGTTTCTAAACTGTGTGGGCACTTCTTCCCTCATAGGGGGGGATAATGAATCTTTGTTGGCGACTCTGTTCGTATTTTTACCCCAGACAGGACGGATTAGTACTGCGCAAGGGGGCCTGACAATACTTTTAGCAAGGCGCACTTCGTTAGAAGAAAAGCTATGCAAGGGTGGGAAAATATCCCCCAGTAAGAAACTAAGAATGTATGCAGCGAGTTAT